>NC_141914.1:35546615-35698130 GCF_057802395.1 Ceratotherium simum simum | reverse complement strand
TCCTGGGCAGTCTTTTCATTTATAGTCAGAAACTGAGAGCCAGGGAGAAGAAGCTTCCTGACCAAGGCCAGTGACCTTGAATCAAGGCCAGAGTGTTTGCCCTGATCTCACTGTGGCGGGGTCCAGGCCAGCAGAGAGTGGGTGATGCCCCCACCACAACTACCCAGGGTCACTGAGTACGATGGGGAGAGGAAAGCTTAGGGGCATCCCCCAGACCCTCGGCATTGAAGGGGAGCAGTGAGGTGCCCAGCGCAGCCGGCCCACACCTGGTACCAGGCATCCAGAGTTCAGGACACTGTGACGTAAATAGCGAGCTACATGACATGCCCTGGTGGCTTCCTATCTACGTTCAGAATTTAGGATTTTGACCCAAAGAGAATTCCAGTTCTGATATCCTAAACTCTCTTCTTAGACTAGTTGTGCAGTTGGAACCCGCACTTTTTTGCTAATTCATCAGCTGACACACAAAGGTACTGTCTGTGCTAGCTGAGCCCCTGACGGCAAGTCAGAGGTAAATGTTCCATTCCCAGCCCTGCCACTTACTAGTCATGTGTTATTAGGCTCTCCTCCCTGAACCTCAGTTTCTTCATCTGCCAAATGGCATTTTTCTTCATTAACTGGCAGGATTGTGGTGAGAATTAAGTGAACTCTTGGAAATGAAAGCCTCTGTTGATCTGTAAATTATTATTAGTGTCATCTCATAAGCCCCTCCCTCCCTCTAAGATTCTATTAGGGATTGGCCTATTTTGCCTGAGAATTGAGATATGACTCCCTCCTTCCAAGGAGAGCTGCAAACCTGAATCTCAGAAGAATGACTTTCAGAGTGGAAATTTACGCACCCAAGTAGGCCACCAAAGAAGAGATGTTGGGGCCAGAGGAACTCAAGTCCATCCCACAGGCCACCAGCCAATTCCACTGGATGGCTTGGCTGAGACGAAGGAGAGAATTATAGGAAGGGAACAGGCACAAAGGTAAAGGAGGTGAACTAGAAAAAAGAGCACTGCTCCATTTACACCTTCCTGTATCCTTGCAACCAGAAAAGTGGCGCTGTAGCCTTCACTGCTTGGTCTACCCCGCCACCTTGTGGCTATTTGGTAGACTGCACAGGTAGAACAGCCTCATAAAATCTAGGCACCAGGAGAACTTTTAAACCAACTGGAACCCTTAATTACACTTTTGCTCTCTCATTCCATCATTCAACAAACCTGTACAGATACTCATGGTTTTCCAGGCTGAGGAAATCCATGGATGGCTGGTCTTGAAGTAGTTTCTGGGGTGGGGTGCGGTGGAGAGTAGAAGGAGAAAAATGACGTGCCAAGCAAAGGGCATGGTGTATACAAGGACAACGGAGCCTGGTATGTTTCGGAGACGATGCATTTCTCCATATGACTGAAAGAGAGGAGCACCAGGGAGAAACAGTGGGAGATGAGGTATAGTCCCACTATCAGGAAACGATGCGTGGGAAACCCCAACCCAGGGTGAGCTGGAAAAAAAAGAGATGGACACAAGCCACCCCTGGAATGCAGCTCGGTTCAGGGCTACAAGAGCTGTCCAACCCGACAGAAATTGGCCCCAGACTCACGTGATCACGCCCTTCTCTATTGAGAGTCGTAGCAGACCCGTGACCTCTTTCCATAATGGGGATAGGATCTTAGAGAATCTCAAGCTTGAAAGGGACCTTAGAGTCATTTAGTCCAACCCTCTCCTCCCTGGACCAGCCCCAAGTCAACATTGCTGCCGACTTATCTTGCATCTTCTGCTTTCTCACCTCAAGGATGAGCTCAGGAGCCAGTCATCCTTAGACATCTGTTCGGAAACCCTTTATTCTATCCAGCTGAGTTCTGCTTTTTCATAATTCCTACCCATTGGTCTAAGTTTTGCTCCCCTAGGGTCACACCAAAGAAGTGATTAGATATATGAAGATTTATGAAGAAAGCAATCATTTAAGGGATGTACTAAGCTTTCTGGAAATAGAAAATCCTGGCAGTGTAAGGCAAAGATTTTAATGGCAAGAACACCGGCTTAGGTACTTGGGGAGCTGTGTCTTAGTCCTTATAGAATGTCTTTGCTTAGTGTCATTTGGCTTCTTTTTATGTGTGATGAAGGGACTGGATTAGATGAGAGATTCTCACTCTGGCTGCACGTGAGTGTCGCCTGGTGGGCAGGTAGCAGTGCCTTGAAATATTCCCTATGGCGGAGAGCTGGTGGATTAGATCATCCCCAGGGTACTTGCACATACTCCATGACTTTTCAAAATACGATGAACTGTAATAGTCTCCAGTTCTTGTTAAGGGGCTTTTATCAAACCTGTAATGGCCTTGTATACATGTTCTTGGTGATTCCTATTCCACAGAGACCTACAGTGATCTTTTTCTCCCTTCTGGATAACCAAAGTGTGGTTGCTCACTGAGCATTACTTTGTCTCCTTGTGCGACTAAGAGGGGACATGAAAAACACAGCTGGTTGGAGGACAAAGAGGAGAAGCACTGCCCAGCCTCAGCCTAGTGACCCAACTTCTCTGCATCTCATTCCTCTCATCTGTGAGAGGTCAAGCAAGCCCCGCTTAGTGAGTTGTTATGAAGGTGACTGAGAAAATGGGCACAGATCTCAGTGTCTGGCGTCCAGAACACCCTCCAAATCTCCATTCCCTTTGCCTTTGGCAGCAGGGAGAAAGTGCAAAGGAGAAGTGAGGATGGCGCCACTTCTGAGAGCACCTCACTATGGCCCGTCCCACAAACAATCCCTGTCATGGATTGAATTATGTCCCCCCAAAATTCGTATGTTGAAATCCTAACCCCCAGCACCTCATAATGTCACCTGATTTGGAAATAGGATCATTACATATATGACTAGTTAAGATGAGGTCATTAGGGTGGGCCCTATTCCGATTTTATAGGTAGCCATATGAAAAGGGGAAATTTGGACACAGAGACATGCACACAGGGAGAATGCCATGAGAAGATGGAGACAGAGGTCAAGATGATGTTTCTAAAGCGAAGGAGTGCCAAGGATTGCCACCAAACTTCCAGAAGCTAGGAGAGAAGACTGCAATAAGATTCTTCCTCATAGCCCTCAGAAGAAACCAACACCTTGATCTCGGGCTTCTATCCTCCAGAACTGTGAGACAATGCCCTTCTGTTGTCTGCACAACTCAGTTTGTGGCGCTTTGTTACAGCAGCCTTAGTGAGCTAAACCCCCTCCAGAGATGGCTCTCATTGGTGACATCAAGGAAGACAGCTCTTTCCAGACAGAAGGAGGCACTGCAGTCTCACAGAAGGGAGGAAAGACACTTGCAAGCCCTGAGAACGCTTCTACAGGCTGTCTGCCTCGTGCTTCCCTAAAAGAACAATTTGCCATTCTGACAACACTCCTGCTGAAAGCCCCTGAATCCTCAGGAACATCATTTATTAGCCATAATGTGATGTCTCTTTGTGTTTCTTGATTTCCCTTCCATATCTGTCCACTTTTGTTTTCCCAACTTGACTGCACCCTTGTTGAAGGCTGGGACTGTGCTACAAAGCAAACAGGGAGTCAGGAGACCTCTTTGATAAAAGTAATTTGTGTGACGTTAGGCATGTCACCTTTCCCCTCCAGGCCTGGTTTCTTCACCCATCAAATAGGATCATAATCGCTAAGGCCCCTCCAGTCATGATATTCTGTCTTTCTGACTCTTAGTCAGATGCTTGCTATTTAACCAACCCACCTGATTGGAGTGCAATGGGGAGGGAGAGACCTGGGAATCTCGTCTCTTAGATGTGCTGAGAAGCCAGTCATTTGGGGTTAAATGAGTCAGACATTTAATAAGAAGGCTAGACCCCCAGGCGTAGGGGGCAATATGGCACTCCGGGGGCTCCAAGCCCCAGTGGATCCCCATCCTAGACTCCAAGGCCATCCTGCTTCAGCACCTGCCTTTCTAGAAGGCCACTTCCTTAGTGCTCACTGAGGCTTCCTCCTTCCTTGAAGGTGTGTGGCCCTGGATACTATATTGCATGCACCCGTGGGGGGCTGGGCTCCTTCATGTTTTTTGGAAGCCTCATGTCGCTGCTTTGGGGGCTTGAAGGAGCACTGTCTTTCCAAGTGGTTATGACATTTTGGTTAGACCATTTTTTGTGTCTTACCTCAGAGGGATCACAGCATGCCTCAGCCCCTACTATTGAGAAGGCTGAACCCAATCTAAGAGTATTTAAAAGTCTTCCTAATGGCAGACACCAGGAGACCAAGGCATCTGTGCAAATTGTGCTCTTTTGGTTCCAGGAAACAGGGACTCACACAGACCAGACCAAGTACGGTGGGTGGTGTAGGAGTAGAGGCATGGACCTCATTATGAAGTGGTTATAAAAGGGATGGAATCTTCTAGAAATCTAAGACCAGAATCCTCCAATCAATGACAAGGTTCATAGAACCTGGTACTGGAAGGTCGTTCTAGTTCCAAGCTTCCTCCAGGACCTCACTCCAGGGCTCTGCCATTAATGACATCCAACTCCTCCCCAGGGATCAACTTCTCTCTGCATCTCCCTGCTTCTCTTCCCCATTCCCATTCTCTTAGTGTTTTCTGAAGGATGCCTCTGGTAGAACACGAGATAACTTCTAGAAGGCACATGAGTGAACATTTTTATCTCGAATGCTAACTATATTAATTTATATTTGGGGAAAAATATACCTAAAAAGTGAATTGATTTAAAGAAAAATAGTACATAAATATTCAAAGTATGATGCCATAGCAAAATCATGAAGGTGGATCACAAATGACAAATTGGAGAAACACTGGACTAGCTGGTTGCCTCCATATTTCACTACAAATTCCTAGGACACAGAAATATAGCAGCCCAATTTATTAGCAGTCCCTATTTAGGCAGCATTTTACATGCCATACAGGCTACACGCCTGCCAGTGGTTGGTTGCCCTTGGATCCAGTGTCCATCCTTAGACAAATCAGTGGTCAGGAAGGTAGGTCCCACGATATGGAATATGGCTGCCTGAGTTCTGACTCTTCAGCAGGAGCTGAGGACAAAGCAGTTTCTTTTGGAGAATTTTGTGGCCAGGTACAGTTTGATGCGTTCTTATGAGCCCCTGGTTCAACCATAACTCTTGGGGCACTGCCACCATCAGGGAGTTTCCGAGGTGGACATGTGGTTTCCACCCCCTACTGTAACCTGTACTCCGAAGGGTGGTTGTGAGAATTGAATGTGATCACTGATACAAAAGTGCTTTGAAAATCAAAAGCACCTCAAGATGTTATAATCACTGTTTAATACAATTATTACTATGAGTGACACAGAGAGAGGAATGGGAACCCAGATTTCAAAGAAAATACCTCATTTTTCCCAAGAAAAGAAAATGATTGAAGTTCTACCAACAACAAGTTGTGCGAACTGAGACTAGTTGGCCAATTCTTAGCTATGTGACTTTGGACAAGTCCCTGTCTCAGTTTCCTCATTTCTAAAATGGGAACATTTGTGTCTGTTCTTCCTTCCCTCAGGGTTGGGTTGAGGAGCGGGAGCCTGTCCTCCACCCTCCGCCCCAGTGTGCTGGCCAACAGTGGGCAAGTTTCTTCATGCCTTTTGCCTCAGTGCCTTCATGGGTAGATGATAGATTTGAACTAGGTGATCCTTACCATCCCCATCCCTTCCAGCTCTTGAATAGCTCTGCTCCATTCCAACCACCATGCCTCTCCAATTCTACCCTCCAACCACCACCTTGGTCCTCAGAAAACTTTCTTCTAAAAACCTTACAATATAGAGCAGAACGTCATGCACACTCAGTTTTATAAGTTATGTACTTGTGAAAAGTTGCATTCACATCCCACTTTTGTAATAAAATTCTATGTTCCCTTTGCCCTAGCTTATCTGTTTAGAGATGTTTGCCTTTTACTTATTATTGATCGTCAGTTGGCCGCAGTCACTCATTCTTTGATCTTCCCTTTTGTTTGAACTTGAATGCCACCCACACTGTCTGCCCTGGCCCCCTAGTCTTTCCATTAAACAGTAATGATACATAAACAAGCTTGGAGGCCCTCAGGGAGCAAAGGGGCGCTGGGGCCAGCCTCTCTCGGGCCTGTGAATTGTCATTCCTGAAGCCGTCTGTTTTGTTAAGTTCTTCTGCCAAGTTTCTCTGAGAGCAGAGGGATCATTTTCTCCCATTTCAAAGAGCAGGGTGAGCTGAGGCCTCGAGCTGGCAAGTCCTTTAAAGTCATTTTCAAAGGAAACCTGAGCTGAAAGGCCATGCAGCTGGCCAAGGGTGGCATGACTTTCTGAGGCTGTCTCTGGGGCTTTGGGTGGTCAGTTCCCCTGAGCTTCCCAGCACGTGCTCAGAGCCTGCTGCAAGGCACTGCCAAGGGACACCACTGTCTAACCGGTAGCCCACGGGCCCAGGGAAAGTCTTCACTTTGCGTCCTCCCCCACTGCCACCCAGGAACAGGAAGTGGGCATTGCAAACTTTCTCCTCTGGGCCAGGGGCCAGAACAACACTTGTTGTCACCATTCTTAGGTCTTGTCAATCAAACTTGATCCTTGGGGTTTTTTGAGGTAAAATAAAACTGAATGCCAAAGCAAGCTAGGGTGAACTTATGTCTGAACTGTGGAATCATAAATGATCTAGTTAATCCAATCCCCTCATGGACAGGTTGGGAAGAGGACCCAGAGGGGAAGTGGTTGTCGCAAGTCACACAGGATGAGGTGACTGACTTCCACCAGAGTTCTTTGGACAAAGAGCACTTCCGCAGGGATGGAGGTTTGCTTGGCTAATAGCCATCCATAAAGCTTCTGAGTCTACATTGTCTGTCAATGATCCAGCAGATACCAAAAAGACTCCAAAGGCAGCAAGGCTGAGAAATGTATGATGGGGCCAGATGCCTTCAACTGTCCCCTGGACCCAGAAGAGAGAAATTATGTATGAAACCAGGAGGCAAGATGAGCCTTCTCGCTTCACAGAATGGACAAATTCTCCAAGGCCCAGAGGAGGGAAGGACTCATACACATCTGCGTCAGAAAGGCTAGAACTGAAGTCATTAAATGCTCAGCCTAGAGCTCTGAGTGACAAAACAGACAGAGGAGGGAACTAGCCAGAAATAAAGGTGAGAGGTCCATCCAAAATCCCCCACCTGAGCTCCCCATGACCAGGGTCTGGAGTCTGCGGTCCCTCCTGGTGCTGGGAACTGAATGTGGGTCCACGCTCAGCTACCAGAAGCAAACCCCAGCCTCGGCATCTCCAAGACTCCACCAGCCAGCAGCCGCTCCCCTCCGTGAGCGTTTCCCACTAGGTTAAGAGTCGAGAGACCCTTTCAAGTCCCAATTCCAACACAAGGAAAGACTTCCAGAACAAGCCGATTTGACTTTTCAACATTTTATTCTTGTATTTATACAGCTATATTTTACAAGGCGGTAATGCAGTTTAGACACAGCCAAACCCTGTCTCCATAGTAGTTATAACACAAGCACGACGCAGAATGTGATGAGACAAACATTCCCAAAGAGAGCTTAGTTAGTGACAACTTCAAGTCCCTGTGTCTGCCTACACTTCAAAAAAGGATGGCGCGCTCGTCCATCGTTGAAAACTTCCATGAAAAAAGGCACCGTAGGACACGTTGTACAGGTATATACAAACCAAAAACTAAAACAAAACTACACGTTTTTCCTTCTGCAGTTTTTTTTGTTCTTTTTTTTTTTTAATACACACTTTGTAAATTGTAAACCTTCACTTGCAAAAAAATACAAATACACTGAGGCATTTTAGACAAAATATTTTCTTACTTATACAGATGCAATACTTAAAATATTCTCTTAAGTGCTCTTTCTCAATAAAGATTCTCAGATCCGTGTCTGCCTGCAGATACAAAATCGAGCCTTTAACGCAGTTTTATATTTTTAATATATCTTTTTTAGGTTTATATATATTTATTATATATATATATTTATATATTTACAACTCTGCCATATATTCCTTCAACTTTGGTTAAAAAAATTAAAGCCCTCTCTTTGATAACATACCGTTAAGTCTCTTCTTTTAAAAGAATGCACATTTACATACAAAAGAAACATCTGTTCCCACAAAACATATACATTCCTCATTTTGCAGACTAAGTCAAGTCAGAACTTTTGCCTACTCCCCAACTTCGATATAGAAAATGATTTTGCTTTTTGCTGACATGGTTCGCCTTACACATAGGAGAAGAAGCAATATTATTTTCTTAATGTTTTATGGCAGTGGGGGAAGGGGAGCTGCCTCGGCTCCCGGTCCCCACGCCCCTCCCCCCACCCCACCCCCAGCTATGATTTGCACTAGTGGATGAAAGAGGCACTACATCGTGGGATGAACATCGTAAAGTGTTACAGTATCCTTTGGGTAGATTCCGAGAAGGGGCTCGAATGGAAAGCATCAACACTCCATGCTTCAGCAGGCTTTGGGGAGCTCCGGGGGCAGGTCAGTGGCGGACACGCGGTATTGCACCTTGGTGTTGGTGATGGCGCCGTGCTTCTGGCGCAAGTGAAGTCGCAGCTGGCTTTTGTGACGGAAATGCAGGTTACACTTCTCGCACTGAAGGTAAAGCAGAGGCACACTGTTAACCGTCATCCACCCAAGAAATGTGTCATTGCTCAAAGACCTAGAAAAGGAGATTCTCCCGGCGAGGGATCGGGCAGCTCTCCCCTCTCGAAAGGCAGGTTAGGAACCCGTATGATTCCCGGCTTCTGCTAAGGGACAAGTCAGCTTTGTGCAAATATCCCTTCCCCGCTTTCCAAAGTGTTGCTCACGCTTTTCCCCTCCTTGAGATGGGTTTCCCTACCTTGACTCCACAAGTTCAAGTCTTATCCAAAAATGCAGTTCGGATGTAAACTCCTCTAATTATAAGGGCTTTCCTGAATCTCTCTAAGGTGAAAATAATCCCTCTTTCCTTTGAACCTCTGTAAGATTTCCAGCCTTGCTATCCCGTGCATTAGCATCCTTATCAGGTGGGGAATGTTTTGAGGGCAGTGACTACTTCTTACGAAACTTTATCATCTTCCTAGTACCTAGTAGAATATGCCTCTTAGGCAATTATGCAATAAATCTGAACACATTTGGACAAATGAGTTAGACCGGTTTGAATTCATGAAAATTCTCAAGTCCGGGACATACTTTAAAAAACACAGTTATATTCCTTCTTAGTGTGTACACCTTAGATAAGCTAACAAGGCATTAGCAAGTAGAGCTGTTTCTCGCTTTGATTCAATGAAAGGATGATAAGAGTTTTAGTGAAGAAGTTACTTAAAAGTCAAATGGATGACTAAATGTACTAGGGTAACCTGGATGCAATCCTGGAACAGAAAAAGGGCATTTAAGGTAAAAACTAAGAAAATCCAAATAAAGTATGAACTTTAGTTTATAATAATGTATCAGTTATGAGTTCATTAGTCGTGACAAATGTATCCTCCTAATGTAAGACCTTAACAACAGGGGAAACTGGGTGCATATGGGAACTCTCTGTACGATCTTTGCAACTTTTCTATAAATCTAAAACTATTCCCAAATAAAAAGTGTAATAAAATATGTTCATATAAAGAATTTGTTTTAAAGTAAAAATGAAAATACATTTAGAAAACTGAAAAATAAAATGAGTGGGTTGTGAGTAGAAAGAGTCCTGGTCTCGGGAGATGTGGGGCCCACAGAGTCTATGCCACTTGCTGCTGTGTGTCCTGAGTGTGTCATTTCTCTCTCCGGGCCTTGGCTTTCCTTCTGTAAAGGGACAGAGTCTATACATTCTAAAGGTCACCCTTAACTCTGACATTCTGTGCATCTAAACTTCTAGCAAATAATTATAATACCAAATATTTATTGTACTCTTACGATGTGCCAAGCACTATTCTGAACACTATCGAATTCGTTAACTTAATACAACAACTCCATGAGGTAGGTACCAGGATCAGGCTCATTTTACAGATGAGGAAATTAAGGTGCTGAGAGAATAACCAATTTGCCAAGAACAAACAGCAAGTAAGAAGATATTCACTCAAGGACTGATAAACAAGGGAATGAAAATAACCACATTGCGCAGGCTAACATTTGTGACGTGGGTTAACCACTCATTGATTCATTCCCGTGCCGTCACTACCTAAGTGATGCCATAAACCCACCAAAGGCAGCATTGCCTAGAACAGGAGTTTCCACACTCGTAAGCCATGGGGCTCTTTTTTCAAATTAAATGGAAACTGAAAAGGTGAAAGAGGTTGCAGTCTTAGTCCAGCCCTGCCCTTCGGGGTTGCAGAACCTCAATGACTGAGAGAGCACAGTTCGAAAACTGCTCATCATTTTATAGAGAAAGAAAACTGTGGCCCAGCGAGAGGGTCAGGGCTTGCCCGAGGCCTTGAAAAGGGTTAGTGTCAGAGTCAGAATAAGAACCCAGATCTCTCAGCTGCCCAGCCAATATCTTTCCCTTCTCCAGCAGAGATCAGCAAACTATTTCTGTAAAGAGCCAGATAGTAAGTGTCTTAGGCTTTGAGGGTCGTACATCCTCTAACACAACTACTCAACCCTGCAGTATAATTATAAGCAGCCACAGACAATACGTAAGCAAAATAAGCGTGGTGGTGTTCCAATAAAACTTTATTTATGGACACTGAAATTTAAATTTTATATAATTTGCAGGTCACAAAATATTATTCTTTTGATTTTTTTTAGCCATTTAAAAATTTAAAAACTATTCTAGCTCACGGAATGTTCAAAAATTAGCCCACAAGGCGCAGTTTGCTGAGAGCCTGCTCTAGAACACTACGATTCCAATGGCCCGATCATGGCATCTTGCTGCTGGCCACCTACTCCTTCTTGAAATGGACTTTTCTCTGTTTTTTTTTTTTCTTATATCACCACATTCTTCTGGTTCTCCTCCTACTCCTCTGACTGCTCCTTCTCAAACACCTTAGCTCCTCTTGGGCATGTTATAAGCATGCAGTAAGTATTTGTGGAATGAACGAATGACTCCAAAATCTATGCATCCATAGTCCAGACCTCTTCCTAAGGCCCAGATCACCTAGCCCAATACCCCCGCTTTAAAGATGAGCAAACTGAGACCTAGGCCAAGGTCAAGTAGGGTGTCTTTGAAAATCAGGCCCCAATCCAGGGCTTTTGTTCAGTGGTCGTCCCACTGTGTCCTTGAGATTGGAGCAAACAGTTCTGCTGCCCCACCCCTCCACCTCCCTGCCCCTCCCCTGGCAGCCAGTAGCCACAAGAGGCTCACGTACATGGTAAGGTTTCTCTCCCGTGTGGATTCGCAGGTGGCTCTTCAGAGTCTGAAGGTGCCGGAAACGGGTGCCACAGATTTCACAGGGATAGGGCTTCTCACCAGTGTGGATGAGCACGTGGGCACGGAGGTGGGCCACCTGAACGGGAGACCGAAGCATGAGACGCTCTGTCGGGGTGGGCTGCAGACCCCTCAGCAGCCCCCCATCAGCACGCATAGGTTGAGGGGTCCTTTCCCTACGCCCCCTGCTCACCTGTACAAATCTGGCTCCGCAGGTTTCGCATTTGTAGGGCTTCTCTCCAGAGTGAATTCGAGTATGGGTTTTCAGATTGGCTGGCCGGTTGAACTGGGCCCCACAGATATTACAACGATAGGGTTTCTCACCTATTACCAAGAGAAAGAGAAGAAGGAAAGCCATATTCAGCAGAGGTCTCCATAGTTCCTGGGCCCTGGATTTCAAAGCAAGCTGCCACGTTGGCTTTCTTTCCCATAGAAGATGTCAGAGAAGATCTGGGGTCTGCCTCCTGGCCTGCCACCCTTCTCTCACACACACATCAGCATGCCTTGCAGGCGACCAGGTCAAGAAGCTGGCGGTGACAAGGAGAAGTGGAAACAATGCCGGGCGTGGGACGGGGAAAGAGCGAGCTTCCAGGAAGCCTTAGAACCAGCTTTGTCATTAGGATTCTCTAACTGCGGGACCTGGATGAGTGACTCCTTCTCTGTGCCTCAGTTTCTCTCTCTGGAACCTGAGAATGTAGATGACCTGGGGAGGCTCTTCCAGCTCTTCGCTTGGATAAGACTGATTCAATAATCACCCTCTCACCAGGGAGATACAATCAGGAGGCTGCTTTTATTTCTCTCTTTTAGAACAAACATGCTCTTGCCCTCATGGCAGCTACAGCTAAATTCCATTTGCAAGAGAGGTGGGGCCTGAGTTGGAGTAGATGCTCAGACCTGGGAACCTAACAGAAGGGCTGAGCCTTCCTCCATGCAAAGTTTCTGGGCTAATGGACCCATTTAAAATATCGAGAGTCAACTCTGGACAACAATCAGGTTATTAGAAGCTACCTGGTAAAGGAATGTGAGTTGATAAGGAACAAGCCCTTAGAGGAAACCAAGAGGCCTTTTGTTTTTTTCTGGATTTACAAAAACTGAATCTGCTTTGCCTTTCTCAGCCTCAGTTTCTTCCCCTGTACAGTGGGAGTAACACTTCTGACGCCAGCGAAGGCAGAGAAACAGGACAGAGCATCTCAGAGGGAAGACAAAGCAGACAGAGAGTGGACGAGTCGCCTGGCGAAGACATGACAGGGCGAGGCCCCTCATTCAGGCGGGGACGGGCCCACTCCCTGCCTCACCCCACCAGGTACCAAGGCCCCGCACTGCTTTCTCCAGGATCCTCTTCCCGTTCTGCCCCGAGGAACCCTGGCAAGCTGGGGCGGGTGGGCGTGGAGGGGCAGGGCCATACCCGTGTGGACGGTCTTGTGGCTGGCGAGGTTGCCTTTGTAGCGGAAGGAGGCCTGGCATCGATCGCACTTGTAGGGTTTGTCACTGTGGGTCTGCAGCGTGTGCCTCTTGAGTGAGGCCTCCTCAGAGAAGCGGCAATCACACTCATTGCAGAAGAAGGCCCCATTCTCTGTCGGATGGTGGGAGGGGGACATCGACGTCAGCACGAGGAAGGGGGAAGGGCTCCGAGGCCTCTCTCTTCTGTAGCTACCCCCAGTGCCAAACTGAACTCTCGGCCCCCTGCCCACCCGACATTTGTAGGAGCCCAGAGCAAAGGGCCTGTGGGGGTTTTATTTTTCTTAGCATTTAGAGTCTAGTCATGGAGGAAAAAGGAGACAGATTTGAATATTAAGGTACAGAAGAGAAACACAAACCAACAGGGCCCCATATGGCCTGCAGCAGCTTGAGGAAGGCTCAGCAGGGCTCTGAGAACAGACTGTTCTTATCAGTTCATAGTTTTATTTACATTCCTACACAGAAGCCCTCGGGCAAGACCCTTCACCTCCCTGAGTCCTGTCTGTGGCTCTATCTCCAAAATCAGGATTATAAATCCCATCCTGCCTACTGTATAACACAAAGCATTACAGGAATGTAAGATATAAATCAAATTCAATGACACTGTGAGGTCACTGAAGGAGGAATTAATGGTGAACATGGTCACCTTTGTCCCCATCGGGATTTCATGTCTCCTGAACACTTCTGTGAGATTGGGAGACCAAGGATGCTGATGGAAGTAGAAACAGAGGCCCAGAGAGAAGGAAATGGAGTGCAGAGCACAGGCAAATGGCCAGGGGGACAGGAGGGGACAGTCCCTGCACTCCCAACTATGGGTCCATGAACCTGTGCCAAACCGCTCAATGTAAGGAAGTAATTTTTTTCTTTTGTTATAACAGTTTGAAAATGACATGTCATGGTGGCTTACCCCCAATTAGGTATTATTGGGCTCTACGACTGCAGCCAGAGCTGGGCAAGAGGCAGACTTTCTTATCTGGCAAAAACTGGGGATGCCAATCAGACCATCCAGAAACTTTAATTTAATAATTCAGGTCAACTAATCGAATTCAGCTACCATTAACTGAGTATCTACTCTGTGCTAGAGACTTACTAGGATCTATGGGAGATGCAGGAATGAATAATTCTTCTCCTCATAGAATGGGCAGCCTAGCAGGGTGAACTAACACGCACCCAGATCAGTAAAGAGGCTGGGTCCGGAGGGACTGAGAAAGTTCTGGGAGTTGTACAGCCAGCCCCACAAGCTACGTTTGCTGGCATGAAGCTGAAGAGGCTATTTGGTCATTCTCTGTTACCCCAGATTAACTCTAAGATGCCATCCTTGTTTGGTCAGCCTAGTTCCCTAAAAGGTCTAGAGAGGGGCGATCGACTGGTGACTTTAAATGCCAACGGACTTCCAATCAGTGACTTCTCCCAGTCGATGACAACAGTGTAAATAAAATGAAAACACAAACCCTGTGGAGCAGAGGCAGGGCCTTCCTTCTCCCTGGCAAGCAGAGGGCAGGGAAGGGACTCACCACAGCTAGAATCCGAGTACTCAGACTGGGTCTCCCCCATCTCCTCGGGGAACGTGGGGCCGGCGGTGTGGAGGCACATCTCCGCGTGCTGCGGGGACTGAGAGCCGCAGGACGTGCACTTGGGGGGGTGCAGGTAGAGTGGCGAGTGGCTCTCGCTGCTGCTGCGGGGGGAGCCTGTCAGGGACCTGCGGGTAGAAGGACAGAGGCTCTGAGCTGGAGCAGGGTGGAGCATTCTGCCTGGCCTCGATGCCATGCCCTCCTCCCAGGGCTCAGGCAAGCCCAGAGGCCCCTCTGGACCTGGGGCCTCAGCTATCCTCAAGCCTACCTCCAAACACATACACACAGAGGCCACTGACGGGGTCAAGCTGAGCCAAAACCCCACTCCAGGGCCCAGTTCTTCCCCTCAGCACTGCAGACACAGCCTCTCTCAGTCCAGGGCAAGAGTGAGGATTCCCTCTGCCACACTGATACCACAGGAGTGGCCTTTGGGATTCACGGAATGCTCTTCTACCATAGAAGAGAATCATCTCTCTTGCTATGAAAAAATATACTAAAGCTTAATATCCTTCCTTAGGCTAACTCAATCAATAGGCACTTATCTCACACCTCTAATATGCTCAGCATTGCAGGCAAGAAAAGAACACAGCCCTGCATCCATCAGAAGTGACCCCAGAACCCTGTCCAGGTAAGCCCCGACCGCAGGCCTGCCCTGCCTTTGAAATCACCTGTTGACAATGTTATTGAGCCGGCTGGCCTGTGGGATGGTAGAGTCCTCCCCGTTGGCACTGAGCTTAGTTGGGGACTGGAGGTCAAGGTTCTCGGGCTCCATGGGCGGCTGGCAGGCCTGTGGTGCAGTGTAGGCTCGAGGGGAAAGGCGGCCCAGCTCAGCCTGCTCGGGCCCCTCTGGTTTGGCATTCTGGTTGAGGCTGTTGAGCACGATGAACTTGTATTTCTTCCAGTTGCAGGCTTTGGGGTCAGTGGGGCTCTTGGCTGGAGGGGAGCCAGAGGTCTGGAGGATGCAGGCATTCTTGCTGCTGCAGGACTCCGTGGGCGAGTTAGGCTGGCAGTCGGACTTCTGGGGGCTCTGTGGACTAACCAGACCCTTCCGGTTCAGGGGTGCACTGGGGGGCTCGAAATGCAGGGCAATCTCATCCTCTGAAGAAGGCCTCTCTTCCTCCTTGCCAGCCTTGTCACAGGGGAAGTATGGGGCATTCCGGGCCAAGGGGGCAGCAGGCTTGGGGCCCTCGGCCACGCTGTAGTGCATGTCACTCCGTGCCTCTTCTGGGGCTGCCTCTTTGGGCGAGTAGATGTTGCTGTGGCATACACTGTGGGACAGCTCCATGGCAGGCCGGCTGTACTCACCAGGGACTGGCCTGGCACTATCGCAGGGGTGGGCCCGCTCCTTGGGGAAGGGATTGGCCACAGGCATCCGGGCATCGCGCAACTCCTCATCGGAGAAGAGGAAACTGCTGACGGGGAGGTGGCTGTACACGGGATAAGAGGCTGGCGGTGTGGACAGGCCACTGTACAGGCTGGGGGGAAAGGCTCTGCTCTCACACCCGGGGGCATTCCTCAGCGGCAGGCTGTTCTCCATCACCTCACGACCCCGATAGGCCATGATGTCTTGGGGCATCAGCATCCGGCTGTTCAGGAACTCTTCACGGGGAGGTTTGATGGCAGGAACCATCTCTGCTTCACTGTAGGAGAAAAAAGAGAGGAGACACGGGCCTCTAAATCAGAACTGTTAAAGATTTTACTTATTTATTTTTCCCCCCAAAGCCCCAGTAGATAGTTGTATGTCATAGCTGCACATCCTTCTAGTTGCTGTCTGTGGGACGCGGCCTCAGCATGGCCGAAGAAGCGGTGCGTCGGTGCACGCCCGGATCCGAACCCGGGCCACCAGCAGCGGAGCGCATGCACTTAACCGCTAAGCCACGGGGCCGGTCCTAAATCAGAACTGTTAAATGGATGACCTTCCAAGTGACACTGGACTATGTAACCACATTTGTGCTTGGGTCAGCTAGACATCAGGGATGGGCTTTGGAGTCGGAAAGTACTTGCAGTTACAAGGCATTTATGCTAGAAGTCTAGCAAAAGCCCACAGTTGGGGAAACAAGGCCCAGAGAAGGGAAGTGAGTTACCCACACAGTCTGTGCCTATGTAAACATGGTCTTGTAGCTTTAAGTCACATGTATGTATGTGTGTGAATCCATATAGAATGTAAAGCTTTCAGAGCCCTTATCTCATTCCCCCCATGCAAAATCCTGCAAAGCAGAAAAGGCAGGTATTATTGTCTCCATTTTATACAAATGGAAACTGAGGCTCAGGGAGGGAAGAATTTATACAATACTGGTGCCACACCAGTTTTCGGAGGGTCATAGACAAACTGGTGCCCTGTCAAAGAAAGGACTTGCCCTATATGCCCACCAGAGTCAGTGGGAAGTTGACTGTGGAGAACAGGCAGCGTCTGCCAGTGCAGGAAGCATGGCTCCGAAGCAGCCAGACCTGCTTTCCAATTCCAGCTGTGCCACTTAGCAGCTATGTGACCTGGAGCAATTTACTTAACCGCTCCAAGCACAAGGCCTGACGCAGAGAAAGTCCTCACAAATGACAGCAATGATGATCTTGCCACCATTATCACGCACCGGAGACAAAGAGCTCTAGCTGCACATACTTGAAGGGACATTATGTGGGCGAAAAATAGGCCAGCTAAACATGATCACAGTTAACAGAGCTAGAACCAGTGAGTGAAGGTTAAGGGAGCCAGATTTCAGCTCGCCATAAAGAAGAGCTTTCTAACTGTCCAAGGTAGACTGCATGGCTCTGGGAACACTGAGTTCCTGGCTCCTGAAGGTGTGCAGACAGAGGCTGGAAACGCTTCTGCTTGAGAAGGGATGCAATCACCCTAGAGCAGCTGAATCAAATGATTCTAAAGCAGTCAAGCCCCAAGTCTCTGTTCCACTTAGCAAAGCTCTTCACCTCTTTGGCTCTCAGGTTCCTCCCCTTTATTTTTTACTTATTTATTTTTTTTGTGAGGAAGATCGGCCCTGAGCTAACATCTGCCAACCCTTTTATTGCTGAAGAGGGCCAGCCCCGGGCCAACATCCATGCCCATCCTCCTCTACTTTATATGGGACGCCGCCACAGCATGGCTCGTCGACAAGCAGTGCGTCAGTGCGTGCCCAGGATCTGAACTGGCGAACCCTGGGCCGCCGCAGCAGAGCGTGCACACTTAACCACTTGTGCCACCGGGCCGGCCCCCGAGGTTCCTCACCTTTAAATGATGGTCATGTCTTACCAGCCCTCAGGTAGTGGGTTAGACCCAATGAACTCAATTTAATTCAATAAATGTCCTCTCTAGTAGGAGCAGGGTGACATAAATGATGAGTAAAGCAGCTCAGAGTCTGGTAGGGGAACTAAGGCACATATGTAAATAGTTATAATAGAAGTCTAAAGGAGAACTAAAACATATATGCAAACATATATAGATAGAAGGAAGATAGAACTTAAGATAGAAGGAAGGTCTAAAGGGCAGGCAAAAGGCTTTGGAACACTTTTTGGAGAGGAAGGGCTGAGGAACGAGCTGAGTGATAATCATAAGAACATGTACCAAGGACATCTCCTTGGGATGGCATCCCAGCTTGGCCTTGTAGGATGGGTGGGAGGTGAGGGTATATCAAGAGAATGGAAGAAAGCATGAGGTGAGGATGCACAAGACACATCTGGACAGCAGGAAGGAGTCGAGTCTGTCTAAAGTGTTAAGAGTTAATTAAGGGCAAAAGTGTGCAAAAATAGTGGAAACATAGGTTGTGGTGTGTCACAGAAGATTATTTTTTCTGTATGCACGCATCATCGAGGGTTTCTGCTCCCTTCTGATCCCTTCCATCTCCAAGGCTTCCATCTGCATGGCAGCTCACCTGCCCTTGATAAACTTCCGGCAAGTGTCCACAACATGCTCCATCTGCAGGTACATGGCTGTGGCCATCACGGCCATGATGTTGCCCTCCCGCAGATTGAGCCGTGACGTGTACATGAAGTCCAGGAGGATGCAGAACCCCTCGGGGTTGATCTCAGGATCCAGATTGATCACGCTAAGGTTGCATTTCAACTGGTCTGTGAAGATGCTGTAGAACAGGCCACTGTAAAACAAACAAATGTCTCACTAAACAGACACACAGAATCTGTCATCAATTACAGCCAGCATCAATGCTCAGCCCCTCTCCCCTAGCCCTAGCTCCAGAACTTCCATGGTAATGAATAATAGCTGCCATTTATGGAGAGCTTACTAATACTCACTTATAGAGAGCCAGAGTCATTAAGCACTTTACATACATTATCCTGTGTTCCTCACAACCTTCCAAGGTAGACACTACCATTCTCCCCCTTTACAGATGGGGGAACTAAGATCAGAGAGGTTAAGTGATTTTCTCAAAGTCACAGGACCTGTTTTCCTTTTAGTCTTAACTGCAAAGATTACTAGAGTTAAATTTAGCACTCATTTGCAGTAACTAGTTTTAGTCTCTAACTTTGGGATAAGCATTTCCCTTCTTGTTCCATCACATTATCCTTATTTAAAAAATCCTATTGTATTTTCTTGGAAGCAAGTTGGGTATTGATAACAAATAATTAAAATGATGCCTACATCTACAGTCTATGCCTACAGATAGTCCATAGACTATCATAAGGTCAATATTTCTAGAAGGTTCCAAGTCAAACTTCAAGCCACACCTCCAGGTACCGTGTGGTCTAGTAGAGGAAAGAGCACGTCAGTTCACCTAAGAGTATCTTTGTTTTATCACCTGTAAAATGGAGGTCATCATTATAACACAGGTCACTATGAAGATCCAGGGAGATGAGGTAATACAAAATTGCTCTGAACACTTGAAATACTTGACAAACATAAGAATCAGCTGGCTCACTTTCACTAACTTACATCTACTCTGAAAGACCCATGAAAATATCGTCACAGTATAAAATAAATATGGTTACAGAATAAAAGAGAAAAGATTTCAAATTAACTTGCTTAAAATATTTTATAACTCTCACTTTTCATTTTTTCCCTGGTTAACTGAAGTTATTCTCTATGTTTGCCCCAAGCACGTCCCTTCTTGAGATAGCATATGATTTCTTCTCTCTCTAATCCCACAGAACAGAAACTCTTTCTTTTCTAGAAGTGTGTTCATTCATTTGCTTCCTGGGAAGCTACTCTGCCCGGCCATGTGCTGGAGATCTGGAGACCAATGAGATGTGATCCCAAACACAACAAAAGGCCCATAGGTTCCGCCTCGCTGACGGCTAGCACCATAGCTCCGCCTGTAGCCATCCATCTTTCCCTTCCACAACCCTCACCTGCAGGCCATGAGAACCGTCTTATGGGCTCTAAACTGCTCACGGCTCACTACTATGACAACATCAGTCAAGATGTCGCGGCTCCGGAGGCGATTAAGGTTGAGAAGAACATCACTGGCATGGCGGGTGAACTGGATACAGCTGTCAGCCAGCGAGGTCATTTTGTCTTCACCTGAAAAAAAGGGTCAAAATCCTGTTAGTTCTCCAGAACCTGCTTCCTGCTTACCAGGAGTGTGAGAACAGGTGGCCCGGCCTGCTAACGTGCTGAATGCAAACTGAGGTCCCTTGAGTGGTCTGTGAACAATGCATGGCTCATCTCTGGCCACTATTCTTTACATGTGTAAAATGGGGAGAATAATCTTTACCCAACAAGTTGGACTAGAAAGTGCTTTAGGGGAAAGGGGAAGGGAATGAGTATTTGTGGAGCGTTTTTCCCGCATGCCAAATACTCTGCCAACACCGAGAGGCAGCAAGTGTGTGACAGGGGACAGAATCCATGCTTTGAAGGTTCTAATGCGACCTTTACCTTTTGCTAGCTGTGTGACTTGGAGAGGCCTGTTTACTGTTTCTGGGCTTCTGTTTCCCAAAGCGGGAGTAGTAATGCCTATGTGATTGTAAAAATTAGAGATATGTGCCTGGTGCATACTAGATTCTCAAAAATTGCAGCTATTCTCATCAGTATCTCATTTCATTATCCTAGCCACCAGCTGTCTCTCCTCTATTAGGCTTTAGAATTAATTGTTTGAATGTACCTGGAGCACCTAGCACATTGTGCCCCAATTAATTTGAACTAAGAAATGAGTAAGGGAATGCATGATCACACAACGGTGTCAAGATAGTCTAATGCAGGGGTCAGGGGGTGAGGGCTGGGAGCGATGGAGAGGGAATCAGCTATCCTTTATCACATCTAATGGAAAGTGGCAAAGTTCACAAAAACACATGCATTGGCAAATTCAAAAGAAACAGTTTGTCCACAAAATTTTAAAGCATATTATTCAATTTACTTACCCAATGCCTTGATTCACAGTCCAAAATTTTGCTTAAAACCTGCAGGGAAGAGAAAAAAGCAAACAGAAATTGATTTAACGAATGTAAGATTGTCCACTATAGTCTTATTTTAGGACACACGTATTTAGTTTTACTTTGATAGCTGCAGCCTGCCAGCTGGTGTGGTTTCACCACAAGCTAGCAAACATTTTTCCAGCTCGGCTCTCACAGAAACAACAGGCACCCGAAGCTATGTGATAATAATGTTTTTACCCTGAGTACTGGGAATGCAATTACATACATTAATTACATATACATATACATATATTTCCTTTCTCAAAGTAAAAAATGTATACCATTCAAAGGCCCTTGAGTTTATGGGAAAGAAAAAAAATAAGAAAAGTAATTCTTTCAATATTAACGAGTATGATCCTTGAGGGACCTAAACACTCTGGATGCCTTACAAAATCCACTAAAACATTACCTGTCATGTCTCAGAATGATTCTGCAAGGCCAACAGGGTCAATATCTTTATTCCTATTTCACTGGTGACAAAACTGAGCCTCAGGGGTTCAAGTGGCTTGTTTAGGACAAACAGCCAGGCAGTATTTCCTGATCATCTCAAACACTTAAGACTGAATACGGAAACTGCGGAATACAACCTGAGATGGTGTATCTACACTTTTCTTGAGAATCTTTGCCTTCTTTTTCAAAGCTTCCTCTCCCTTCCCTCCTGGGTCTAAGACCAGATATAACGCTACAAACTTCCAAGTTTGTGCTTCCCCCTACTGGTGAAAGATTTAACTGTGTGGTTTAGCTGAGAACTGGCCAGGGAGCACTCATAAAGTATGTACCCTCTCCAAATTGGTTTCTCTAAAGCAAAATAATTTAAAGTACAGGTGTAAGACTCTTATTTATGATCATATGTGGGCTGCAAAACAAAACAATATTTGAACCTTCTTTCCTCTTTTTTTTTTTTTAACATAGCCCTTTAGAGCTATTTTCCGGGTAAAGGGGCCTGAGGCCAGGGAGGTCATGTTGGGCCACATAGATGGTCAGTGGCCCGGCCCTAGATCTTCTGGCTCAAATTCCTTTCCCCTTTCCAAATCAGCCTACGTGCTGTGGAACACGCAAGACAGCACCCTGATGTGGGTGAATCTCATTTTTAAGTTTCTTCCCCCACACAAACACTTTGCCCCCATTCCAGGCTGCTGAGTCTTACCAAATGAGCACTCTAAAATGAGAGGTTTCCTTGAGTCTGTAACCAAACACTCTGACATTTCTCTGTGGTCCCAAGTGCCAGACACTCAATTTCATCGGCTTCAAGGTTAGTGTGTGCATGTGAGTGAGTGGGGACGGGGGGAAGGAAATGGGGAAAGGGAGAGGACAGAAAAAGACAAAAGAACCTATTTCCTCCTCTCCCCATCCTAACTCAAGATGGGCAGAGAGATACACTAAATTGGTCCTAACCAAAGTTCGATGATTATCTCCTCTGTAAAAGAATGCTGAAGACACATGTGAAGTTTATTTATAAACCTTCTCCTCTTTCCCCATGGAAGAGATCTCTAAACACTTCTGGAATACCTAAGGCAGTCCTTTAACCAGCTTCAGCCACTAGCTCGCTTGTGGATTTCTAGTCACTGACTTTTGGAACCACGGGAAGCCCAGATTTGCCATTTCACCTTGACAAGTGGCAATGACTCACTCCAGATAAGGAATGAAACAAACAAACAAAACAATTCCCCTGGGTCCACTGTCAGTCCGGCCCGGGCTAGGCACTTATCACCCTAAAACTCTTCCTGGCTTGGCCAAAAACAAATGCACATACACTAAGGCCCACGTCCTTATTAGGTCCACTCCTTCCTTGGCTAGCTCTGTCTTAGGAGGTCCCATAACTAGTGACTATGTGAGTTATGGTGGGTGTGGGCAATGGTGCCTCCCTCTAGATGCTGCAGGTTTGGAAGCACCACTAGCATTTGGTTTGTTTTTTACAGACCACTCAGCTCTTTCCCATCCATCATTGCATCTGATCCTCAGCCCTGATTTACTGGGGAGGACACTGAGGTTTCAGCCGGTAAGCCTTGCCCAGGATCTCAAAACCCTGTCTACTAGCTTCGGCCATCCTACCAATGCCACACACAAGACTCATTCCACAAAAACAACCAAAAGAGCAGAGCTGTCAAGGAGAAACTGACAACTCAACGGCCCAAACCGGACTCCCCCGACCCCAACCCCACCCCAGCCGCAGTAACCACCAAGTGAGAGTTAAACTTTGTCTTCTCCACCCCACACACTTTCTCTCCTCTGGTGCTTTCCCTGTGTATTTTCAATTAAGCACCTTGAGAAGAAGGCAGATCTTTTAAAGGATTTAGAGAAGAAAAAAGAGGGACATTCCCCTAAAAAAAAAAAAGGCAAAGAGAAAGAAGACAGCAGAAACGAGAGGGAGAGAGACAAGACAGGAGGTGACAGAAGAGCGAGAGGCGAGGTTAAGAGCGAGAGCGAGCCAATACGACGACCCCATCTTTTCCCTCCCTCCTCCAATCGGCGGGCGCTAGGCAGCCCCACTCTCTCGCTCACACACGTGGGCACAACCTGAGTCCTGCGGCCCCCGGGGCAAACCCGCGCAGCTTCGCCCACCCCCACCATATCATACCTGTCTGCCAGAGACCGCCCACCCCCGGGTGCTCTGCGGGCACTCGAAGCCCCTGCAGGCGCGACGGAGGCCCCGTGGTATGACCGCGGCTGCCCTTAATTTGGTTACATTCAAGTAAAACTTTTTGTGCACCTCGGTAGCTAACATTGTGTGTGCCTTTCTTTTTCCTGTTACGCCGTCAAGGCAGGGGGCAGTGAGGGGAATGGCACAGCCCTCTCATTCCCGGAACGTAGTCGATCTCAGCTCAGCGGATTTCACAGAACACTCTCTGCCTATCGCCGGCTCCAACGAGAAGTAACTTTCCAGGAAGCTACCGGCCCCGACAGCCGCCAGGATCGCTGCTTGCGCCGCGCGGGCCTCCGGGGATTCACCCGAGGAGGGGGGCTGCCCGAGGAGGCTCGCCGGGAACACGGCATACTTTCCCCTAAATACCTCGTCTGCGACAGGTCCAGGACTCTTACAGTTCACTTAATCCAACCCTTCCCCCACAACAATTTTATAAATGAGAAAAGGCAGACAAATTAGTAGGGGAGCCGGCCTAGAACCCAGGATTTCGGGTCCAATCCGAGGCTTATTTCAAGACTTCAATTTGCCCAATTCTGGCCTTTTTTGCCTGGTGCATCGTTTCTTTTTTTCTCTTTTTCTCTCTTTTTGTTTGGCCCCCTTCCCTCTTTTTTAAAGGTGTGATTAGGCGAGGCGTCAAGGTCAAAAAGATGGAGTCCCTAGGGCTGAGGGTCTCCATCCAGCGCGCCCCAGCCGGGTGAGAGAAAAACTAAACCGAAAGTCCCTTCCGCCTACGTTGGCAAGAAGGGGAGCCCAGCTCGGCTCTATTTCCGCCCAAAGACTTTAGCATAGGAGCTGCCAGGACGAACCTGGCCAGGTTTCGGGAGTTCTGAATCTCATTTCTCCGAAACGGTAGAGACATGGTTAGGATTTGGCAGAGGCCGGGAGGCAGACGCCAGGGCGCGCACGGGCGCGCTCCAAGGGTGCCTCGCCTTCCCGTGGCCTTCCTTGGAATTACAACTCCGGGGCGCCATCTACTAAGGGGTTTCAGTATGGGCTCCCAGAGGCGCTTTCGGGGGCCAGGGGTAGCGGTTGAGGGGCGAGAAACACGCAGCCTCTAAGGCCGCAGTCCAGTCCTGAAACTGGCGGGTGGCGTCACTGCGCCGCGCATCCTATTAGTGACGGAGGCGGGGTCAGCGTCGGTCCATAAAGACTGGGCCTCTTCCGCCTCATAAAATCCTTCTTTGAGGCATTCTCATCCCTTCGCCCCGTGGGATAAAGGTGAAAGCCGAGGCTGAAACAATATGGGAAGGGGTGAGAATCTAGAAAGGGAAGTTAAAATAAAGTAAATCCACTTATTGGAAATTAGGAGTCCCACGGTTCCGGGAGCTCAAACCTAATCATGTCTTACCGCTGCCTAACACTAGAGAGAGCCCTCCATCAAGGCTTGAAACCAACAACCCCCTTGTCGCCCCGCCCCTCCTTCCCATTGACCTACTTTAGACACAGTCTCCAGATTTGGAGAACACCTTCCGCCCTTCCCCCCCTCTTCTCTATCCCGGCCGGCCTTTGGATTATTGGTAATCTAATAACTCCAATAACTCGCTGAGAAATCCAAAGGAGAATCTGGAAGTGCAAAGCACTGTTTAGGGGCAAGGACGAGGAATTTTAATAAGGCTGGAGCTGCTGCAGTGAAACCCGCATCAGGGCTTCTGCCGGAGCGCTCCCTTTCTCCGCAGCGTCTCAACTAACGAGCTGTTCAGGTCTGGCCACAGTGGTCCGGCAGTAGGGGGTGGGGTCCACCTGCGGAGTCGTTTTTGTTCTAGGGGCGAAACACTCAGCGCTCTTGGCTGGGAGGCGAGAGGGTGAGGAAACGACAGGAGATGAAAGCGAATTTGATAATGCGGTGGCCTCGGCAGTCGCTTTGAGTGACCGAGGTGCTCGGGGACATTATGCCCGGACTTTCATTTCTATCACGTTTCCTGCTAACAGCGTTCTTGCAAGCCTGCAAGCTTCTAGGAAATGAAATAAAATAGAGGGATGTGTTTTATCATCAAGATCTCTAGAAGAGCTGCAGAAGGGACGTTCCTCATGCGCCCAGCTCGCGACAGCCTGCCAGAAAGGGCCGGAAGACAATGCCAGCAAACCACGTCCCCGAGCAAAGATATCTTGGCCATCCTGGCTGGACCGGGCTCGGCCTTTGCAAAAAAAAGGCTGGCGGGGGAGGGGAGCGGCATGATCTCCCCCAGCAAACAATGCCTTTAAAAATCCGATCCGGACAGAAGTCAGCCAAGGTCTTTATTCACGTTAATGAAGATGGAAGGCACTAACTGTCCTTGGAAAGGGATGAGTCAAACTTGACCGCTCTTCAAACACGTCCCCAGATTCGTTTCCAACCCGAACAGAGGCGCGTTTCTCCGACGCGGCCTCCAACAGCTCCCGCAGTGGGAGAGGCTGAACTCGATTCCGGTCGACCAGGGCGGTGGAGACGACGGCGTCCCCCGCGGGTGTGCGCGCCGGCGGTCGCTAGGGGCCGCCAGCACGCGGACGCCAGTTTGCCATCTTAAGTTTTGAGCTCCGAGAAAGAAAACTTTTCTGAGAAGCTGTTGTGGCACAAATTCTAAGAGAATTACACTCTGCCTATCCATATGAGCCCCACACACAACTGGTTGCTAGCCAAGCCACTGAACTAAGATTGGATGGAAGGGGAAGGGAGTGATGTCAGGATCCAATTGTGAGCCATGGGCGCAGGGGGGTGCACCTCCACAAGTCTAGGAACCGGGCCTTAATCACCCCCTAATAAACGCACACACCCCAAGATCTGAGACCCCCACCCCTCAGCACTACAGTAGAACTTTCATGTGTGTTATTGAAAATCTGAGGCCGTACTTTCTAAACAAATTCCTCCAAGATTGCTAAGTAACCGTTTCCAACTACGGTGACCTAAGAGGTTAAAATCATGGCTCTCTCTGAGTGCTGCTCCTTTCTCTTAGATACCTCGAAGGAGCGGAGATAAACTCGCCTTTGAGACACTGACCCGGAATTCAGAAGCTTAAAATCTGGTCCGGGTTAGGTTAGTAACTCACCATTAACAGACCCCCTCATCACGCCTATTTCCTCAATTGTAAAGAGTTATATATCCTACAGCCCCGTGGCATCCTTCCACCACCGACTTCTCCCGGGGAGAGGCTACAGCGACAGGGAGATAGTGTTCAAAACCGGTTATTTTGTGGTTCTATTACTGGAGGCAGATGCCCATCGCTGAGTGACCGTGGACAGGGCAAGCATCCGGAGGCTTTCTAATTTTCATCCATGTTACCCAAACATTGGAGGTTGGAAGTCATCCTCATTGGAGGGTGCCCTCCCTCTGTCAGTTCTAGAGCCTAGTCGGAATACTTGGGGACCCGAAGGGACGCGCTTGGCCCACCGCCCAAGGCGGGGAACTCGGCCACGATCTGCCACTAGGTGGCAGACTCAGTCTGTCCGAAAATCACCGCGCGGCCACAGCCTTCCACATCCGACTGCCCCCCACTTTTTTTTTTTTTTCTGTTAGGGGGTGGCGGTTGCCTCCATAGGCAAAGCTGAAAAACGTTTAATTTACTGGATGTAATTCCGTTCTTCTCGATGCACACGCCTCTAGTAACCATAACACGGTATCTAGAGTTGCGTTCATATATTATACATTGATTTTTCCAGCCGGAAAGGCTGAATGTATTGGGAAGAGAAAGAAACAGTACACTTGTCTTCAAAAAGCAGAAAGGCATACGACGGTATTAGCAGAGATTCCTGCCAAACGCTGGTCGACCAGCACAGAAAGTCGGGAATAAACTCCTGATCCCCACGGAGAAAAGGGGCCCTGGAGGCCAAGGGCAGGGTCCCACCCAGGCTTACAGCGCTCGGCAAAGCTGGGGGTGGGGACAGGGGGACGAGCATGGTCTTTGGTGGGGCTGCTCGTCTCAGATTGGGAGGCGGGGAGGGTTGGGAGGAGCCGTTCCTGGCTTCCAGTGGAGAAAAGAGAAACCTGCCAGCTTTGCCACAACACAGCATCCTCACTCGGATCACTGCGGCGGCGTTCCCACTTGTTGCGCAGTGCAGGAAACCGGTGCGCGCCACTCTACTTTGCCTCCCAGGGGGCTCCAAACCCAGCTATAGACCAGCCTACCATTGCCCCACGCCATCCACAAACCTCCCTCCTCAACCTACTCCGCACATTCACCACCATCAGCGCCAGCGAAACAGCAGGATTTCCAGTCACTACGGTTTTTTACACCAAAACATTCCTCCATGTCTCAACGTCAGACAAGCAGCAGAATTCAGTTGCCCTAAGTCAAGTCCAAGGAGGAAGGAGGGCCACCTCAGCCTGGAGAACTCGCCTACTTAAAGCCAACCAGTCAACCCCGCCTCGCGCCCGCGCGCACACACACTTATTCGAACTGCTTTGCCTGTTATGGCACCATCCTCGCTGGAAATCAACTTTTTTCCTCCCCATCTCAGAGATCAACTGTAAAGTCCTTTTTTTTTAAAGTTAGCTTTCTCTCCTCTTCCTAAAGAAAAAAAAAATAAAACTCTTCATAAAGTCATTTCACAATATTTTTCAAATACTTGACTTTTGCAAATACTAGAGAGTTGCACCCACCGAGGGGTGGCGCTGCCGCACCACCGCCTCTGAATCTCTCTAAGTTTTTCACAACAAAGTGGGTTGTGAGTGTGGCTACCCCGCAGGGGAGAGAGGGAAGGAAGGATTTTGACATCTAGTCATGGCTGCCATTTACTCAACCAATAACTGGAACTCTTCAAGGCTCAGCAAACGACAGCTTAAGAGTTTAGAGTCCCATCCCAGTCCACCAAACCCAGAATAAATGGGAGAGTCTTTTCAAGAAAGCACGGGGTAAAACCCTTCAACATAGCAGAGGAAAAGTCCAATTGGAGAATTCCTGCTTATTCTGGCTGCCTTCTCCTTCAAGTTGCCCAGTTTTTAGAAACAGCTTCTAGCCTTATTGTCACTATCAACAGACCCTTAAAATCAGCCAATGCTTGGGCCTGTAGAATTGGAAAATCTTCCAAATAGGATATTGGAAACTTCTATTTATAAATGGGGGGGGGATGGGAGGGAATATTTCCCATCTACAGGTTTCTATTTTGGCCTGAAAACTTAAATGCAGTCATTTTAGCAAGGGAATGCCCATCTCCTCGTGCTCTCTTTCCATTTCCTCCTCCCCTAGAGACAAATATCTTTTCTCCTTGAAAAAAAAAAAAAAGTATATATTTTAAAGCGAGAATGTGATTTCACCTTGTTCCTTTGAGCTCATGTTTGCTACCTCCAGGAATAGCGTGTGGACTAGGGCCAGATGAACTTCAACTTGGGCTGCAGATTTACGAGGTTCTGTTCCAGTGCCAAAGGCTCTTGGTAGTAAATAGTGAGCAAAATAGATACCTGTCTCCTGACGGATCTTGCCGGCCCCCCTCTTATTTTTTTAAGTTATTTATTAAAACCACACACACCTTGCAAAGAAAAAGGGAAACTGGCAGTCTCTGTAGAGGAAGCCGGTGGCATCGCTCAGAGCCACAAACTGTATTTCTAAACAGCCCTTTCCCTGGTTCCTTCTCTCCTGCCCCACTTTTTTTTTTTTTTTTCCGGACAGTAAAAAATGTATCTATTGACACTCACTTAAAAAAACAGAGAGAGAGAGAGAGTAAAGCATTACAAGATTTTCCTCCTGGAAACTATAAACTGATTGGAAAAAAAAATCCATAAACGATTAAATCAGTTTCCTGGGGGAGATGACCAGCTCTCTGAGGCGGGTCAGGGACCCAGTCACAGCTCTGGACTTTCAGCACCCTGTTTGGGGTCATTTCCCCGGCTCAGCTGTCAGGACCCCCACCACCAACTCAACCATTGCGAGAAAGGGGGCACAACATAAAAGGGGTCTTTTTCATTCTTTTTTTTATCTACTGGGTAGTGTTCTTGTTTTCCACGAGGGAGCTTTAAAACTCATTATTGCAACACTAGTTCCATTTTTCGCCAGAGTTCCAATAACACGGTATCATAAAGGCAACGCAATCCACAGATCTCAAGACATTTACCGCGGTCAATACATCCGGCAGCGGGGTGGCCCCTCGCTCCCGCTGCCCCCGAGCGCAGCCCATTTCCGAGGCTCCAACTCCCTACCCGCTCCCGCCCCGGGCCGCCGCCGCCGCCTTCCCCCATTCCTACTCCCTCGAGGAGAGCCACAGGTTGCAAATCCAACCAACCTCGCAATACATTTTTGCAAAATCACTCACAAAGATCTCCCCTTCGCGCCCGCGCCCCCTCCTCCCGCGCCAGGTCCCCCAGCCAGGGTCACAAATTGCCCTTCTCTCCTCCCGGGTCCTGCACATAGGAACGCGGGCTGGGGCTGTTTGTTTTTCCCCTCGCCCAGTGCAACTACCTCGGGAATCTGAAGGCTGACGTCGGCTACTCTCCGGCCCGCAGTTATCTTTTTACAAAGCTTGCACCATGGGAAAAATAAAATTTAGGAAAGAGGGGAACAGCCATTGGGAGCTAACACCGAGTCACGCAGCGTCCAAAATACAAACACCGCGACCGCCAGAACTCCCGCCACCTTCCCGCTCGGCTGGGCTGTCCTGTTAAGGTTTCCGGAGTCCCCGCATGCTGAACGGCACCGCAGGTGCAAACGCGCACCCCTTCCCCACCCACCCCCCAAATCCCTGTCCCGCCATCAGCCTCTCTCCGGAGGATGGGGAGAGGGAGCGCGCGGGGGTTCCCGACTCCCTCGACTGCAACCAAGAAAGAATAATTTTCAAAGTATTCAACATCCCCGCCCCCAGGCAAGCTAAACCTCCCCCAAAACACAGGAGAAGGGGACACCGAAACACTCGGATCTCCTTAAGAAGATCACGGCTCTGAAAAGAAATAGTAGAAACGATACTTCATCTGGGTTTATGAAAAGAAGAAAAAAAAAACCCGAGGAGTTCGCGTGCATTTTTCCTCCCAAATCTCGCCTCGGAGGCAGGGAATCTAGAGGACCGAGGCCGGTGGAAGGGAGCCAGCGGGGCGAGCGAGCGGGCAGCCTCCCTCCTCGCCTCCCGGAGTTACCAAGAAGGACTGGAGAGGGGAAGGAAGGAGAGGCGAGGGAAAGGAGGAGGGAGGGAGGGAAGGGGAGGCAGGAGCGAGGGAGCAAGGAAGGCAGTTTGCAAGCGAGAGAAGAAGGGAGAAAACACAGCCGCGCGAATCCAGCGAGATCACAAGCCGTAGGCAAGCAGCAGCAGAAAGAGCGAGAGCGCGAGCGCGCGTCCTCTCCGCCGTCTGGGGCCAGACAGCCCCCAGACTTTCCCGAATCACCCCCCAAACACTGTCTCGTCCTCTCTGCTCCGGCCGCCCCCTAATTCCCCTCCTTCCTCTCCTCCACCTCCTTTTCCAAAACCAAAACAACACAAGGGAGGGTGGCAAAAGCCTCCCCAAACCGGCCGATTCACTCCAAGGCAGCAAGAATAAAATAATAAATATATAAAAATCTATATCCTAGAATGGGAGAGACGTGGGACTAATCTTCGGCATTTATTTTAACACCTGACAGCTAGAATAAATAAATATATACATTTATAACAATAGATACACATAGGAAACTTGGAGCCAAAGCATTTGGCAAGAGCGGAAAAAAAAAGAATTAAAAGGTAAAATAATGATCATGAGCAGCGGCGGCGGCAGCGGCACCAGCGGCAACAGCGGCGGCGGCGGCAGCAGCAGCAGCGGCGGCAGCAACAGCAATAATCACCTGGTGTCCGGCCTTTCCTAGAAACTTCTTGCATCACCACTTCTAAGAACCCCAGTTCTAAGAATCAACAGAGCTCAATTCTCGGAATTTGAGCTGAAGACTTTACCACTGCTACGTGGCAGGGGAGGACTCGGTGTCAGCTCTCCGGGACTTTTGCCTCCTCTGGCCCATAAAAAGCCTTCCAAGCCACAAAATTTTCCCACTATCCGGCATATTTTGAGGCCCACACAGGCTAGACGTCTCGGATTTGGAGGTTCGGGTTCGAGGTTCGAGGGGCCACACGGTGGTCCACCCTCCCCGGGCCCAGGACTATGGTACGGCCTGCTCCGCCAGCGTCACGTGGGCGCCCCCTCTGTGACGTCGGCGTCTTCTCTGTAGCAAAGCTCGGCCTCTGGAATTCTGAGAACTAATTTGCTATTCGGTGACATAAGAGGGGGAGTGCTCTTTGCTTTCCCGGGGTCTGGGGCTAATTCCTCCTCTCTTACCCATAAACTCAGCTCCTCGAGCTAAATACACAAAAGGGAGCGAGAGGTTCGATCCGTTGGAAAAAGTCTGTTATATATAGTAGGGTTAGAGGCGAGTTAAGAGAAAAAAACAATAAACACCACAGCTCTTTCCAGCTAGAATATTAGGCACCACGAGAAAAATATTTGCCAAGCAGTTTTCGGTGGGTTCATTTGCTTTATTTTTATTTGGGACAGTTTTTTGTTGTTGTTGTTGTTGTTTTTTCCTTGTTGGTGTGGTGGCTTGGGATTTTTGGTACTTGTATTTTGATGATTTTCGGATTTTTGCTTCTGATTTTTGCCTTTTCCAAGTTTGTGATGTTACGTAAATCATAGGATCCCGCATCGGTTGGATTTTCTTTTGAGTGGTTTTTTTCCCTGTCTAATCTCTCAGGCGTTTTAAAGAAGATCTGTTATTTTAATACTGATACTGTGGAAAGAAGGTTAAATTTTTGGTCGTATATATAACAATCCTAACCCCCACTTTTTTTTTTTTTTTTTTTTTTGGTGCAATTTTCTTTTTCTTCTTGGACTTTTACAGAAAGGAGCCTCTCCTGCACTTGAGAGACATGTTCAAAGGATTTGTTTTGTTTTGGTTTGTTTCTTTCCAGGACAGCAAGTGGTGGGTTTATTCTTTCTGTTATTGTGGACTCTTAGGAAATTTCTGGTTGCAAGAAATGTGTGTGTATTTGGGTATGTGTACGCGAGTGTTCTCCAGAATTCTGTAGAGCCAAATATATGTTTGTGTTTTGCTTTTTCTTAAGGTCTTCATCTCCCTCCCTTCCAGCCCTCGTTTCAAGGTCGTTGTAAAAAATCTCTTCTGTCTGTGTTTGAGAGATCAGCGGAGGGAATTCTAAAGGCCTGCGGTGCCAGTATCACAGATACTGCGTGTATTTAGAACAGACTGTCCTACAACTACGGCGCGCTGCACGCAGCACCGTCCTCTTAGCTTTCGAACTGAGTTGGGAGGCGGAGGAGAAGGGGGAATCTTTCTTTCTTTCTTTCTTTCTTCCTTTCTTTTTAAAGGCAAATGCAGTGCAGAATCATTTCACTGTGGGCCTTGGTTTGTTTATTCAGAACTGCCAGTTTCCCTATTTAAATGTTGGTTGGGGTTTTTTCCCCTCCTACTCATCCCTGAATGAGGGAGACTCTTGTTTCTTTTATGTCTCTCTTAAAAGAAGGGTGTGAGGGGAAAATAATATTTCAGATTCCTCAAGAATTAACCCAAAATGTTTGGATCAGAAGCAGCTTTCAAAGGTCAGGCTGTTCTGAGCCGTGGCTATGAGAGTCCTTCAGGCGACTCATTAAATTACAGATGAGTTCTTAAAGGTTCCGCAAACTTTCTGCACATGTTAATTTCCAATAAAGATACTCCCAAAATAATCTCCCTCTCCGAACCCCAAATTTGGGTTTATAATGGAGAAGCGAGCGGAGCTATGAAAGATTGCTGGCTGTTTCCTGGGATATTTGGGATCTTCTTTCCAGAAGAAGTCCATAAGAAGTTCATATCTATCGCTGAAAATGCAGCCCCCCTTTTCGAAAAGGCTGTGTTGGGGGTTTTAGAACCAAGAGAGGTCCAAAGAGGTTGATTATTTCCCCACAAGGGCCAGTGCTCAGGATATATGCATAAGTGTCTATCCCTATGAAATCTGAATATTTTAATTCTTATTGACAGATGGATTACTGCAGCCTCTGCAGAAAAGCCTGTCTTGTGAAGGATTTTTGAAAAATATACATAGGCCTAATCCTGTCATTGTTGTTGACATGAACATTTTACCCCCAAAGCCACATGATATTGTCAAGTGCAGATTTATTCTGCCAGAAGGCAATCTGCTTTTTTATTGCCTCCTTCCCCCTCATTTTCAGAGTTTAAAATGAATCCCACTGGATTCAAAATGATGCCCCGATTTTGCTGAAGTGATTTTCTTTGTGTATGTATAGGTGTGATATTTTTATTCTGTCTCTTATGAGCAATAAGAACTTTAGGTGTATCTGTGTGGTTTGGAATGTGAATTATATGGCTGTGCCCTATCCTTGATCCCACAATGAGATTACTTTTGTGATTTTTGGTCACTTTTCTTGTCAAAGTTGCCATCCTGCCTCATTGGTCCCTCCTGCATTCTCTTTGCCACTCCAATTTTAGCCCCATGGGGGCGCTGCAGAGCAAAGGGAAATGTGCTCCCTCTGGCAGTAGAACCAACCAGAGTGGGGGCTGGGAAGGAATTCACCCTTCTTGTACCTCAGCCCTTTTAACTCTCTGCAAGGAGCCCTTGGAGAACCCACCAGGCCTGGTTTATAGATAATTAACCCCACCACCAGGGACCTGAAAGTTCTCAGCGCAGTATTTCTAGGACCAAGTGCCAGAGTCCCACATTTCTACTACTGTTTTTTTTTTGCCAAATCAAACTGTTTACATTGAAAGAAATTGATCAGAACAGAAGGAAACCATTAAAAGAAGAAAACAATGATTGAAAATATTCTAAAGTTAGAGACTGACTTTTAGGTAGGTCCCTTTCTCTCTACTGAATGAACAGTGAGGAAAATTGTGCATCCACCTCTTGATCTCTTTTCAATTCCTAGGAAAGTAACTTTATCAAATTTTATACCAATTGAATTTTTTCTAGAATGTCCTTCCTTCTCTCATTCTTGATCTCTCCCCATTAGTAGCCAGATGGCATCACTGTGTGGCCCTCCTTCACTCCAGCAGTGCTATGTTACAGGATTAAAGAAAGAATCGACTTGAATACATTCAAATTCTTTTAAATCATCCTTAAGAAGCTCTTAAGAGAGATTCCATGTCTGGGGTCTTATGTGTGATTCCTGAAGACTTGGAGAGACTATCAACCAGTCCTATGATTTAATGGTTACTGGCAGTTCATATTTGGAACAGAGGACCAGGCCAACCCCTTTGCCCCGTGGACTGCGCGTCGTAATAGGTTCCTAATCACAGCTGCTGGGTAAATATAAGTTTTGCTACAAAATAAAATAGGCTGGTCTTAATAATACATCTATTTAAGGAAAGGAACAGATTTCGCATCCGGTTCTGCTCACAAAACCTTCCCCACAATCCAGTCATAGCTGAAAAGGAACCTATCCTTGGAATAAACACAGTCTTGTGCTCTTTCTAAGGGGGCTCCAAAAAGGAAACTTGTTTCCCTTGTCAGGAACTTCTGGTACTTTGGTAGATCTTGAAACTAATCACACCACAGAATTATAGATTTTAGAACTGGAAGGAAACTTACAGATAATCCCTCAACTCCTCCAGGCTTCCTTCTTTCTGGAGGACAGGCCGGCCCTCACTAGAGGCGTGCATGACCCCAGAACACAGCTGAAATGGGTCTGCGTGGTGGGATGGTCCTGTTTCATTTTAGAGAATCAGGCTGATCTGCCACCTGGGTTTGGAGGTGAGTGTCTTGTTTTCTGGCAGACTGAGGAAAGCAAGGCTGCTTTGGGCTCTATATAAACTGAAAACTGGTTCTTGGAACAAACTCCAAGTCACGATGAGTATTGAGTTTTGATAGTCATTTGGGTTGGGTTGTGCTCGTTACCTGTGCTGGAGCCCTTGACAGTACTTTTGATGGGCATGGGAGATGTTATCTACCTGACATGTAAATTTTACCCATTCATTTTATTTCAAATCCTTCATTTAGAACTATTGTAAACAAGCTCCCTATATTATCCCTGGAGAAAGGAGTTTTCTTAGTCTGTTTTAGAGAAATTGAGCAGAGAGTTTTGAGACAGAACAACAACAAAAAAATAGATTTCCAGCCACTACCTTCTGAAAAGCAAGTGTCAAGAAGTGTTTTGATCCATATGCTGCCTGCTTTCAGCCTGTATTATTCCGAGACTTTTTTTTTCTTTAGAAACCTTTTCAGCCTACCTCAAAGTTTTCCCCTAAAACACTGATTTTCCACACTTTTCTCACTTATTTAGAATGAAAATAAATATCTATCGGGAGCTTAAAATAGAGAAGTGATGGGGGGACGCATAATCATTTGTTTATTGCATTTGATCACTGTTTTGAACAGCAGGGTTTTCACTGCCTATGAAACCTTAGCATGAGGGAAAGCAGCAGCTGGACTACGAGGGGGATAAAGGGAGGAGAGCCCTGGAGTGTTTGTAAACTCAGGGTGGCTGGCCGACCCTGCCACCAGACTGCTGCACTTAGCTGTCTTCACTACCTAAGGCTAGAAGTGGAAAAACCTGATTTGCGTGTTGTGCCTGCATTTTTTTCCTTTCGTCTCCACACCGCCCTCTGTACACCTGACCGTGCAGAAGCCTATCTGAAGCCGGCTTGATGTCAGGGAGAGCTGGAGAGCGGAAGAATGTGTGCAGGGAGGGAGTGCTCGGTACTTTTCCATTCACATCTCCACAGTGGCTTTTCTTGTTTATTTCAACCTCCACCCGCAGAAACCTTTCAGCTGCCTGAAATTCGAGTCATTACACTGTTCCCTGAGGTCAGACTACAGATGCTTGGTGCATGCTTCCTACACGTCCGTGTCTGTGTAATGTATGTACATACAGAGACATACACACAAACGTCTAACTCCGCCGGGGCACAGTGTGAGGTAGGGGAAAAAAAACAACAACTGGATTTGTTGCCAGAAAAACCTTGGTTTCTAATTACAGCTCTGCCTGGAACTCCTTAAGGGACCTGAGCAGAACCACTAGTCAGGACTCAGTTTCCTCAACTGGATGAAGGAATAACCCAGGTGATTTGCGTGATGGCTGTCTGTTCTAAATTCCGTACCTTTATATCTAAATACATATTTGCATAACTTTGGGGGGTGGAAAGGAGTATATGTGTATATGTGTACCTGCGATGGGGGAAGGGGTTAAAATTTAAACTTCTAAGAAGGCAGTCCCAGAATCCTCACTTCTATCAATTTTTAACCAATTGTAGACCAAAGTCTGGGATAATGCTGAGTGGGTCCAAAAGCCAATTAAACATTTTAAACGTTAAAAGTTGGAGAAGACAAGTTCTTAAGACCTTGTACCTTTGATCTCCAGCATTTGTAATCAGATGATGACAGTTCTCAGTGTCTTTTCCGCACTCTATTTTTTTTCCTCTTCTGTTTGTTTTTGGAAACTGTCCCAGTCAATGATAGGAAGGAGATGACACTTGTAAACTGGGCAGTCTTTAAGACACTGGGCCCCATGTGGATGTAAGAAATATGTTGTAACATTCACACTCACACACACACAAAAAGAAAGAAAGAAGGAAAGAAAAAGAAAAAAACCTAGAGAGATTCCTAGTAAGAAACTTAGACGTAGCTCAGCCATCACTGCATTAAAGGTGATTATTTGAAGTCAGAGGAAATAACAGATGAGGAGTTTGCCGTTACCAATAAAAAAAAAAGAAGCCTTGATCTACCAGAACAAACTTGAAGGCAATGAAAGAGATACTTTCCATCAATATTTCCTATACTTTTTTGATCTCCATTCTTTAAAAAGAAGGATCTGACATTTCTCAGGCCTGATTATATAGACAAAATTAGGCCTTTCACAGACCTCAACATCCTCAGAAAATAATCAAGTAGTTCCTACTTATTAACAGTGACCTCTCCACCACCACCATCCCTCTGCTGGCTTAGACCTTCTGGAATATTGATGCCCATGTACAAGGAGAGGTGGAGCCAATCACATTCTCTCAATGGGAAACTACTGAAAATTATAATATGCTAGAACTAGGAGTGTCCTTAACAGTTGTCTAACCCAACAGTACTGATTTTTTATCATTGGAAATTGAGGCCCAGACAGAATGCATTTGCCACATACACTGAATCACTGACAGAGCTGGATCCGGAACTTTGATGCCCAGGTTCTAAATGCACTATTTTTTCCATGGCTTGTCATGGAAAGAGGATATGGGGTGGGCAGCCCTGCAAAGGAGCCATTTGCTGTGCCCTTAGATTCAGAGAAGTTTTCACATTTGGACTTTTGACTTGATCTCCACTGAGGTTGTACATCAGTCTTAGTGCTACACTGACAGGATGGAAAGGAGAAGACCGTCATACACAAATCCTGTGAGTGGGTCCCAGTGTAGGAGCCCCCACTGGCTCCTATGGTACTGTGATTTACTACTTTTGATAAATCTATAATTGTCTTAGGAATAGTGCAATTGTATTATAACTATATGTATGTTGGTGTTAAAAACGTAACATTTAAAATATATTTGGCCTAGAAGCAATGATGCCACAGTAGCAATGACAGATCTTGATTTCTGATACTGTTCTCCAGTAATGGGAAGCAAGGCTCCTTGGAGAAATGGTTGATTCTAGGCCTGGGTCAAGAAATATACAAAATTAGGATGGAACATCTTGTAGCACCATAAAGTAAGGATTTGCTTTAAAAAAAACCTACACTGGGGGCCAGTCCCATGGCCTAGTGGTTAAGTTTGGCGCACTCTGCTTCAGCCGCCCAGGTTCGGTTCCTGGGTGTGGACTTATACCACTTGTTGGTGGCCATGCTTTGGTGACAACCCACATACAAAACAGAGGAAGACTGGCACAGACGTTAGCTCAGGGTGAATCTTCCTCAAGCAAAAAGAGGAAGATTGGCAATAGATGTTAGCTCAGGGTGAATCTTCCTCAGCCAAAAAAAAAAACAAAAAAACCCTACATTGATGGGGGATATTTCAAAGAGACATTGGAGTCACCTGAAGAGCTCCCAATGGCCAAAGGTGGAAAATCTTAAGCAACAAAATAGAGTAATATTAGATTATAACACAAAGTATAAAATAAATATCCATGAGTCCACATAGATATAAATAAATTATTGAAAAAATTAATAAATGGAAGCGAAGAGACAAATATCTCTTGCAAAAGAATTCCAAATAATTTATGCAGATACACTGCTCTCAAGGAGAGGGAGTAGCACTCCCCATTCCCTTAAGTGTGAGCTATGCACAGTGACTTCCTTCCTAAGAGTACAGTATGGGAAAGGGGAAGGGGGAGGTAATTTTATGTGGAGAAACCTGACAAACACTACATCAGCCAGGTCATCAAGGTCAATATCAACAATGATAAACCATGTTGATTGTATGTACCTTTGGTACGAGTTGATAAAAATGGTTCATTACCTCTGTGGTCTTCACTCCGTACCCCAGTCTATTTATGAGAAAAGCGTCACACAAATTCCAATAGAGGGGCATCCTACAAAATACTTGACCTCTTCAAAATGATCAAGGTCATCAAAAACAGGGAAAGTCTGAGAAACTGCCACAGCCAAGTGTAGCCTTAGGAGACATGACAACTTAATGTAATGTCATATCTTGGATGGGTTCATGGAACAGAAAAAGACCTAAGGTAAACCTAAACAAATCTGAATAAATCGTGGACTTTAGTTAATAATATTGTATCAATATTGTTTTGTTAATTGTTACAAATGTGCCATACTGATGTAAATGTTAATAATAGGAGAAACTGGGTACGGAGTTGTTCTCCATACAATCTTCTCAATTTTTCTGTATATGTATATATTTTTTCCTGTATATATATATTTTTTTTCTGCATATATATATTCACTTTTTTCATTTCTCTCTCTTTTTTTCCCCCAATTCCAGAAACCTCCAAAGCTGACCCAGGCCTCTCTTAAAATCTGAGAAGTCCTGCTTCCCACTCAACCACGTCCCCAAAATAGAGTCAGGGAAATGAAGGAACCTGCAATTATTCTTTTAGTATACTAAATTGGAAGCAATTTAATAATTTCTGTATGCCACTGTCTGGATAGAGAACTATCAGGAGAACACTGGGGAGGTGCCAAAGGCCAAATGTCTTCATGGTGGTAGATGACTCAAGCCACTTCATCAATCCATTTGTTCAACTTTTCTCTGTGGAAGCCCTCCATGGAAACAAGACCCTGAAAGATCTTGCCGTCGGTCCATACAGTACATATAGAACTTGGGGATTCATCACTGAGGATGGAGATGCCCCAAGAGCTTCCTAGAATATCTGCTATTTGATTGTAGAACTCCAATAGAGCCATGAATCTCATCAGAGTTGTAAATCTGGGTGTCTAGAGAAGAATAGCTGACCGGACCCCATAACTCTATGAGTTTATCTTCCTTATCTGGATATGACCCCATAATCTAAACTCTCCTCATCTTTCAGTTCTACAGTTCTACATTTGAGAAAGGCCCAGAGAGGGACATGGTTTGCAAAGACCACCCCATAAATTACTGGTAGAGTTGATTCCCATCAACTGGTCCACCCTGAATCATTTATTTTGCTGCAGTATCCATTTTGGTAAACTGAGGACTGGTATTACATTGATGTACATTGTTTCAGAAATGCCTTATTAATTTCTAACGAATTGTCACTTATCAATGGTGTCTAGTTCCAATGCTGCCCTTGAGTTTTAAATGTCTCTTCCTTCTTTCCCTTCACCTTTTCCCACTTCTATCAGCCTCTCTGCCAAGTAGTTATAAGATCTTTGAACCAACACTTAGATTCACTGTGGAGGCTGACATTTAAATAATTCTTGGTGAAAATATGGTGAGACTGACTCCTATCATACTCCATATTGGTTAGCATGACTCTTCCAGCGATCTATTTGGTCACGTGTATCAAGAATCATAAATGTAGTTATGTCCTTTGACCCAGTAGTTCTACTTCTAGAAATCTATCTTCAAGGCACAATTCAACATACGGGGAAAAATATCTTTGAATAAATATATACATCCAAGCCTAATATATAACAACAGAAAATTTGCACAATGCACCTGTGCCATCATGACTGGGTTAGGGGAAAGGGTGTTGGATGGAGAATGTTTAAGTAAATTAGTAAATTATAATACAACTCGTTTTTAAAAATTAGAGTTGGAAAATACTTATGGTAACAGGTAAGGTGAAAAGAAGAGGTATATGTATATATAATATATGTATATCATATATTCATAACTATGTTTCAAAATACTCTTTATAGAAAATAAACTGGACATAAATAAGAGTACATAACTAACAGAAAATATTTATAGTGGCTATCTTAGGGTAGTAGGGTTATGAATGCTTTTCACCTCCTTTATTCTTTTCTTTATCTTCCAAATTGTATAATGTTTGCATATTAGTTTGATATCTATCTATCTCACAAGCACACACACAAGAAACTGAAAACCCTTTTAAATGCAAACAATTAGTCCCCTAATTCACAGTTTAGAGTGTTTGACCTAAGTGGGAGCTGCCCACATCTTTAGGGCCTACAGCAAAGTGAGAAGTGCCCACTCACTCTTGGAGAAGACCTTTCACTCTGGGAGACACTTGTCTCCACACCAACAAAACAGCACCCTTTCTGAGCACATTGACCATAATGAGATTAAGTAGATCCTGTAAATCTTTGATCTGTCTCCACCCCCTTGGTCTTCTTGTGCTTGTTTGTTGGTGTTTCACAGCATTTGCAAATGTCAGAGGGTTTCCTGGTTGCTTTGCTGTCTCTGTGAGGCCACCCAGGAGCTCTCCTGGTAGATAGAACTTCTTTGGGATCCTTCTGGAGCTACAGGAGATTTGTTTTTGATTCTTATAACATGTTTGGCTAGTGAATGGTAAGGAAAATAATTTTAAAATAAACTATATCAATCTTTTTTCTTCAGAGAATCACACAGCTGTTAGGAACTTTGGAGGGTATACTATTATTTGAATTACTAGTTCTCGAAAAAGGGCATGAGGATAGACATTAGGATCTAGGGGGTGAGGGTAAGGACCATGGTTCTGATAAGCCCCTCTTCCCTTAAACTACTGATGGAATTCTTCATGCTCAACTCACTCTATTCCCTCACTCATTCACTCATTCAAACAATACACAGATGATTGGCAGTCTTTTGTGGGGTAGACACTGTGCTAGATGCTGGTGAAACAAATATGAATACAACAGTGGACCCTGACCCCAGGGGGCACACAGTCTACTGAGGAAACACAGGCCCAGAAAGGTGCTAAAACTTGCTTTAGGTCATGCAAAAGATAGTCCCTGAGCCAGGACTGGGCCCCAAATGTCCTGATTCTGAGCCCAATAAAACTCGATGGCTTCTTCTCAGATGCTGCATCCTACCTCCCATTCCAACATCAGTGCGAGGCATTGACTCCCTCACTAGGCAGTTTCAGCCTCTGAGCTTTTCATCCAGTATTGATTAGAACAGGACTAACCCAGCCACCCCAACATACCATCGAGTCATACCCAATACCCAGTGTGGGAAGATCCACAAGAGCCTGGAGCACACACAAATCCTCAACTATCTCCACCACCACAATCAGCAGTTTGGTTCATTGTACCTGTACCTTCTTGTACCTGACAGGCTGTACCCTGAACAGACAGATCACCCAGCATCACGCCATTCCAAAGTACACAGCCTCAAGTAACAGCCACAGCCTGGATTCCAGAAGCCAACACCATTCCTAACAGGAAGTGGGCACCTAACAGATCCTGATGCCACTCAACTAAGCCCAAGTTCACCCCAATCCTGTGGGCATCCCAAACCTTTGGGTAATAAACTGACAGGTGATATCTCCAGGTGCCAACCCTGCATCCAGACCAGTTTCCACATCACCCTAGTCACCAAGGCCCAGCCTGCCCTCAGGGTTGGGCCTATGTGCCAGGAGTTGTAACCATTTTCTTTCTGTGGCCAGGCAAGGATGAGTTGCATATAATGGCACGTGCATAATATGACCAGACACGATTTCAGCAATCTTACAACTAGTTGGAAGTCCAGCAGCTTTCAACATGTAAACATCAAGTTACTAAGAATTGCTGTACCCTTTGGAGGCACTGCCACAAAAATACCAGCAAAATGCTCAAAAGAAAATGGGACAGAAAAAGATTAGTAATGACATTAATAAAGGCCATAATTTGGGACGGTATATTGAGAAGACTTGATGATGGTGACAGTGAATCAATAAATCAAGCACTTTAGGGCCTCAAACTTCTTTCTAGTCTCATCTCCTACAATATTCTACACCAGACTCTTAGCGTTCTCTGAAGACCCAGGCACTTACCCCGACTCCACACCCATGCCTTGATGTCTGTCTGTCTTTGATAGGTTGGAAGCTCCTTAAGGACAAGAGTAGTTCATTTTTGTTCTTTTAGACTTGTGTCCAACACATGGTACTCGCTTAGAAAATGTTGTTTAAATTAAAGTAGGTAGAACTGAAAGAGAATTTGATGTGAAATCTGGTGATCTGGGTTCCAGTTAAAGTTCCACAACTGACTAACTTCTGTGGGTCTCAGTTTCTTGTTCTCTAAAATGGTAATTTCTGTTAAGCGACTACATCACAGGATTCTCATGAGAATCAAGTATAATGGAGGGGAAAGTACTTTGAAAATTATAATGCACGGTTCGAAGTGGTTGTTGACTGTTGAATGAACGGACAAACTAATATGTGAACTATCACGGTTAAGTAAAGCCAACAGGTTAGTCCGTAACAGACTCTGTGACTCAGAATACATCTGGGGAACAATGCATTTAAAGTGCCCTGTCTTGACTTTGTAACCATCCTCAAACATAGTTATTTCACTTCCCAAAATATTTTAACCCTTTAAATGCAGGAAGACATAAATTACTGCTAAGGATTCATACTGATCCAAAAAGAATTAAAAAGACCATCAGAAAGTCTTTTTGTTCTTGAAATGCAGAATTGGAAATGAACCATTTCCCATTAGTGGGAACTGAAATCCAGTGTTAGATCCTCCTTTTTGGTACCTTCTTCCTCTTTCTTCCTCCACTTTCTACGTTAACCCCTCCCAACCCTCCCCTGCACCCAGATGGAAAAAGTCATTTGTTTTGAGCTAACTTCAGTCTTAGAAAAAGGTATAACCCAAGTCCAAATTTATCAGGGCTGTCTTCTAGGATCAACAAAATTTCTATAAATTTTTTGAACGGTTGAGTTGATGGGTGAGTTACTAAAACAAGGTAGGATAACTTTCTACCCAAGGCCTGACCTGAATGATGGGAAGAGCCCTGCGCCAACTCCGTCCTGCTAAGCGAATCCCTGAATCTAACCCTCCCATCTCTGCAACAAATGCAGAGTGGATCCCACAAATGTGGAGGTGAATATAAAAAGGGATTAGGAACAAGTTGGTCTTGATAGGGAGGAGGAAAGAAAACATGAGCTTGGGTGCTGGAGAGAAGGAGTGAGGGCTTCACTCTAGTAATGGAGTGAGGCGATAATCAGAGGAAGCAACAGACATTGTTAGAGTTGAAAAACTACTCAGAAGCCCTATCCTATGTCCTGCGATCTATAACAGTAGGCATCTAAATGGAACAAAATACCCAGTGGGCTCAGCCAGAACAGGTGCACAGTCTCCAAAAGGACCAGGGGCAGTGGGTGGTGGCCACAAGAGAAAACTCCTAGATTTGGGAGCCTGTCTGCCCGTACTTGCCAATTTTGCCAACACCAAGCCCATGATCAACAGCTTGTTTATTTTTGGATTCCTAGAGGTGGGAAGAAGAGAATACTGGATATATATGGCATTAAAAAAGAAACTCTAATGTGGGTGAGCTGGGATGATGTCCAAGCTGTACAAGGGCAGCCACCTCCCTCATATGGTTCCTTTTTATTGCCTTTCCATCCCTCCTGTTCCCAACACCTCTCACCCAGCCATACCTGTGCAAGCTACCTTCTTGCACAAAGCCAAATGTGTATGGGGGGAGCAAAGCAAAAGAACATAAAATCAAGATACTTCCCTTCTCAACTCTGAAAACTGGGCAGGTTCAGTAAGAAAATGGAGGAGTGCTGCAAGATTCTAGGGGTTGGGAACTGAGAAGGTTGGAGAAACAGGACATATTCAACTATATTTCCTTATTTTATTACACATTTGTTTGGACTTTTTCAGCACAAAATAAACATCTGTTGATATTTTCAGGTCTTACCAATATGCAGCCACATGTGTTATGAATTGAACACCTACTATCTGCTAAGCACTGGGCTGGACTTTGCATCTACGAAGAACAATTGCAGACCTGTTCCTAGAAGAGCCTATAGTCTCGTTGAGAAGACAAGTATTACACAAGTAAATCCACAGATGAGTATTTATGATAAATTATGATAACTGAGATACAGGAAATAAGTAAGGTGCTACGAGATGGGGGAAGGACATAATTTACTCAGTGTACAGGCCTCTCTCTTAAAGTAAGCTGAGATCTGAAAAAAGGAGGATGGGTTAGTTAGGCCAAGAGTGAGGGGGAAAGAGTAAGGTGCAGAGGGAATAGAGGTCAAACAACCCTAAAGGGGGTAAAACCATGGCAGCTTCAGAGACCTGAAAGAGACCGGCATGGCACAAGCAGAGAGAGTGGCAGAGGATGAATTTGGAGGGAGAGTGAGGAGCTAGACCATGTAGGCCTTTGTCGACCATGGCCAGGAATTTAGAGTTTATTCTAAGTGTATTGAGAAGGTATTTCAGGTTTATAGGCAGGATGATGACATAATCTGATTTATATTTTAAGAAAAGCACCCAGCTATTGTGTGGAAGATGAATTAGAAGGGGGCAAGAGTCTTTTAAAGGCTATTGTAGGAGTCCTGGTGAGAGATGAAAGTAGCTTGGACTAGGGAGATGGAAGTGTAGGTGGTGTGGCGTGGAAAGATTTGAGACACGCTTTGAAGGCAGAATTGACAGGATTGAAAGAAAGATTGGATTGAGCAAGAATGGGTGGTGAAGGAGAGATGGGTATTAAGAATGAATCCCAAGTTTCCAGTTTGGGCAATTGGGTGGATGTGTTTCCATTTACTGAGTTAGAAATACTGTGAAGGAAAAGCTTGCAGGGGGGAAATTGCTGGCAATCAAGATCTCAGTTTTGAACATGGTGTGTTTGAGATGTCTCTGAGGTAGATGTCAACATAGGCAGTTGGATATTCAAGACCTGAACTCAAAAAAGATGTCTGGTGTGGAGATATAAATTTGAGGTTCATCAAAATAAAGGTAGTATTTGAAGCTAAGAGAAAGAACTGGTTTTCATATCAGACCATGTATTACAAAATGGAATAATAAAGAGTAAAGGTGGAATGATCCTTAGAAATCCAGTCCAGTCCAAACTCTTCTCAATTGATAGCAAAATTGGGACCTAAAGAAATGAAGCCATTTGTGAAAGTGCAGTTGGTGAGAGACTAGGTCTCCCTTCTGGACCAGTTTTTTTCTTTCACCCTCCCCCTTATTTTATATTCTCACTTGCTGTATATAAACCACCACACCCCCATAACTATTGCTCCCCTCTTCTTTTAATCACCTTGGAACCTTCTCCCCTGGTTTCTTACTTATTGAAAAAGAAGTTTCGGTCATCCCAAATGAACATACCTGGGCATTTGATATCAAGGAGGTCCAGGACTTAGAGTGGGGACTGAGCTGCTGGAGGCACATTCCTGTGTACTTCCATCCTACTCATTTAGCACCTGTGTCCCCCTGTCATTATTTAGTAACTGGACTGTTTTTCCTCTTTAATGTGAATATCAGGAGCTGTTTTTTCTTCTCCTTGGTATCTTAATCCAGCCCTGGCACCTAGGATAAGTAACGTACCCATCTAATACAGATTTTGAATGGAACCCATTAAACTGAATCCTTTTGTTGGAGTTTATGCACCTTTAGTTATCTATCCATCCTTCCAAGTAAATACATTCACTGAGCACATACTATGTGTCAGGCATGGTGCTAAAAAGTTTAATTTTGTTCAGTCTTTAAAATACAGTTATCATGTAGAGGTCGTTATTAGCTATTGTCCATAATATTCAGGTTTATTTACGAGTATACATTTGCTTCCCTTCCATCCAACTCAACAAAGATTTAATGTGTATCGACTATGTGCACAGAGGTATAAAAGGAAGGCTCTATCACTCAGGGCTCGAGGGCCCATGTGGGAGAGATCTCAACACACACACAGTGATGAGGGCTATCACTGAGCTACAACCAATATATTTTGGTTGAATACGGGAACATGATTGCTTTAAATGAAGAGATCTAGGAAAATTTCTTGGAGGGGTGGAGTTTGAACAAAATAATAAGATAATGAACATGTCCTTGAAATAATAAACATCAAAACAACAAGCATAGCCTTGAAATAATGTGTTAACATTTGTATGGTACTTAGGATATATTGTTCTAAGTACTTTACACTTGTTAACTTCTTTAATCCTTACAACAATCTTATAAAATGGGTGATGTTGTTATTCTCACTTTACAGATGGAGAGCTGAAGCACAGAAAGGTTAAGTAACTTACCTAGGACAAACAGGAGAGTTGGGATTTAAACTGTAGCAATTTAAGTCTTTGCTCTTAGCCTTTATGCTCTGCTGCCTTCTGAATGAAGGGTAGGACTTCATCATCAGGTTAAGGAGAGGGGATGTGGGGAAGGAGGGCATTTCAGGCAGAGAGAAGAGCTGAAACAATGGCACAGAGATTAGAGATTTATACACCTCATAGTGCTTTATTGGGTCTGGAAAGCTGACTAGTTTGCAAAGAACTTTCTCAGCCATTCTTTAATGTGCTCCTCATTGTGACCCTGTGAAGTATGCCAAGTTATTATTCCAATTAGAAAGACGAGGAAATTGGGACCTACAATGGGAAGATACCAGCGGGCTAGTTAACTGCCATGTGAGGTTCAAAACCTGGTCGTTTAACTTCAGGCAAGTGCCTGTGCCATGTTGCAGTATTGACAAGTAAACACATTCATGGCTCCCTACTCTGAGCAAGGCCGTGTGCTAACCTTTTCATATATGTCCTCATTTCATCTCCACAGTAGCCCTGAGAGGTAGGTGTTGTTACATTTCAAAAGAGGAAACAGTTCACTTCTGCCTCTACTTGACTTTTTTTTTTTTGAAAATACTAGCAATTTCCCATGAGGCATGTTGGTTTTCAGTTTCATGCTTTGCCCTCTCTTTGGTCCCTGGGAACCCCTGGGGATGGAGCATCACCTGTGCATTAGCACATGCAGCTTCTTGAGAATGGAAAATCCCAATTAATCTTTTTGTCAGAATCTTCCAGTCACTCCTGCATTTGGCCAACCTTTCCTGTGTGGTCAAAGTCAACATTTAAATATGAAACTCGGCTTCAGTTTCCAAAAATGTAATTGTGTTATTAGGAATTGGTTGAAACTGGGCTTTGTGAATCTTTGAGGGAAAGTTTGGGCATAAGGCTGACCAGACATTCAAGGCTGGCCAGCAGTTTGGTGCAGTTGCTGAAATACTTGATGTACTCTGGGAACCGCACGGGTTGGCCGTACCAGCTCCAGCTCAGTGAGTACCGGCTGTGTAGAGCGTGGTTCTAGGCTCTCTGAGGGGAGTAGGAATCAGTGGCTAGAGAAAGAGGCTGGCTCTACCGTGGATACAAGGACAAGTACATCAAATGCCAAAGAAAGAGTCAGGCAAGAGCCGGTAAAAATTCACAGCCAGCCCACAGCCTCAGGCAGCAGGGGCTGCATTCCCGAGCACCAGCTTTGTTTGTGCATGTTCAGTGCAGGAACCAGGTATGAAGACTCTGTGTTCAGTCCTGCTGCCTTCTGTTTTTGATTAAGGCTCTTAGGAGAGTCATGACCTCAGCCTTGAATGGCAACATTTGAAGGAGACAACAAAGAAGAGAGAGAAGATGACTGACGCTTTTAGTGCAAGAGGAGAGAGAATGGATGGAGTGAAAATTGGGAAGTTTCCACTTCAAGGCTAGGGGTATACCGAAGGTCCTTGTTTTTTCGTGCTGTTGTCAAGCCTTTCAAAAGAGTATTCCCTGCAGGCTGGATGCCACACCAAAGGTCTAAGAGGATTTCTCTCCGTGCCTCTTGCCTTGGTTCCCTTAGTTGTAAAAGGGGTAAGCAATTGCTACCTCACAGGTCTTCTTTTGAGGATTAAATGCAGTAAAGCACAGTAAATGGCTCATTAACAAAAATGTGTAGAGAGTAGACTGTTTGATATACTGTCCAGCTATCCCAGCCATCTGGTGAAAAATAGGACTAGATCTTTAGACTCATTTAACAGAACTTTAGAGATCATCTGGCCGAACATCTGAATGTGGTAGAGGAGAAGGGAGAAGGCCATAAGTGCCTTGCCCAAGGGTGCCGAGGAGTTCGAGGCTGAGTGAGTGTTTGCGGGTGTGGGGACAGGTGACATACTGAGAAATGCTATGAGCCAGCTACTCTGCTGAGCCCCTTACGATATAATCTTATTTCATACTGACGGGAGACATAGGCAGTTGTCTTCATTTCGTAAGTCAAGAGCCAGAGGTTCTTGGAAATAGCCTCCCTGAGATCAAAGAGATAATAAGCAGATGACTGGGATTCAATCCCTGGTTGAGCTAAACACAAAGCCCGTGTTCTTGACCTTACACCGTCTAACAAAGTTTTCTGCTTCCTTGAAAGACCCATTTTTCAGGGTTTCCATAGCATCTACAGAAAACAGTGATGGCTAGGGAGAGAGTTCTTATTTTTATTTTTTAAAAGTCTGACTATGGGGCTGGCCCGGTGATGTAGTGGTAGGTTCGTGCGCTCCGCTTCGGTGGCCTGAGTTTCGCAGGTTTGGATCCCGGGCATGAACCTACGCACCGCTCGTCAAGCCATGCTGTGTTGGCATCCCATATACAAAGTAGAGGAAGATTGGCACAGATGTTAGCTCAGGGACCATCTTCCTCAACAAAAAAAGAAAGAAAGAAAGAAAGAAAGAAAGAGAAGTCTGTCTATGAATCATCGTGTAACCCTCCTTTGTGCAGCTCAATTTTGTAATCTAAAATGGCTGAGTGCCCCCGATGAGGCAGGTCTCTTTTGCCCCTAACACTCTGTAATTGGTGCTTCACACCAAAGGGATAATGGTCCTGCTTTGCCTCCAAATCTAAGTGGTTCTTACCTGCAAACATCACTTATTTAAAAGTGTCTGTTTATGTTTCTTATGGTTATCTGAGGCCCATGCAAAGAGATATGCCTCCCATTTCTTTCCACCAGTAACCAGTAGGTAGTCAATAAACTTCCTGGCGCATAAATTTTTAAAGCGAATATTCTGTCAGCATCCTATACATTGTTACAGGCTATTTTTTGGGGGGGGGAGGCATTTCTCTGACCAATGGGCCCAGAATCCATCCATCTGTACATCCATCAACCATCCAAATGAATTCACATACCTAATTACCAAAACTGATACCCATTACCATACATGTTATACATATACACAGAGATACCTGCATATATTCAGTGACATTGGTTAAGCCCCAGTATGTGGCAGGCAACAGGCGAGTTGCTGCAGAAGTGTCACCAGTTAAAATTGAGACTGAGATTGCTAATCATCCAAAAAGTCGCATCATTTCTTATACCACTGCTTTTAAAAAAATTTCTGATACTTAGAAAGACCAATGGGCACTGTTCCCAGCTTAATTATTCTTATGCTCTTACTGATACTTTAGCTTGAAATTCTCGTTTCTTCTAAATTGCTACCATGTACTCCTGCAAGCAACCATTCATAGGCCAAGGCAGTGGCCTACAGGAGGTTTGGGACTCACAGGGGACATACCAACGTTGCTTTTCACTTTTAGAATTACATTTATTAGCTCTCTGCCTGGACCCCTGATGTTAGACTCGTGTATTATTCACTTGCCCAAATTCAGGCAACTGAGGCAGCGCTGTCGCTGCTGAACTGTTTGCATCAAGGTCTCTGAAAAGGCAGCCTGGAAAGAACACAGACTCTTGAGACAAAGCTGGTTTCTTCTGACTCTGACACCAAATACCTGTGTGACTATGGGCAAGTTACTTTACCTCTCTGAGCCTTGTTTGCTTATCTGTAAAGAAGGGGGTAATGATGCCCAACTCACAAATGTATGTGAGGGTGAAAGCAGAAGAAGTAATCCCCAGAACCTGGTGCACAGGTAATAAATAGCACCTCACTGGGACACTAGCCACGTCCTCGGGAAGGTGCACCTTCCAGTCCCCCTCCTGCGTCCCTCTCATCCTAGAAAGCCCAGATGAAGGATTTCTGAATTAGTCACCAATTTGGAACCCTCTCCCCCGCTTTCCTTGCCACTGAGGTAGATAATCTATATGTGAGTCTGAGCAATTATTTCAGCGGCACGCTCATGCATTTCACTAATCCCCACTACAACCGCCCAGCTCTCAGAGTGTGAAGCACTTTCCCAGCCATTACCTCATTTGATCTTTACAAGGACCCCATGAGAACACAAACCGGTGTTGTTATCCTTCTTTGACAGATGACCAAGCAGAGGGTTAGAGAGGTTAAGTGGCTCATCCGGGGTCACACTTCTAGATTCAGGTCTATGACTCTGAGTTCCATCCAGGAGCTTTCTATTATACCACACAGCCATGAGATTTTTACTCCATACTAAAAGACAGACAATACGTATTCTGGAAGAAATAAAACTAGGGAGGTAAAGGCAGACGGAGAACGGGTCAGTTAGTCCAGCCCTCCCCATCCCATGGGGCCCCACGCAGCCTTTGCCCAGTGTCTCTCTTTCCCAAGCACTTTTTTCTCAGCCTGTGGTCCCTCAGATCCTCCTCTGGTTCAGAGCATTGCTCAAACCCAGGCTCCTCTCTGAAGCCTTTGGTCAGCCCCCCCCACCCATTTCTTCAACTAATATTTGCTGAATGCCAGGCACTGTGCTCCACTGTCCTTTGGAGTCTCCTTCTAAAGGGCAAAAACAAACAATAAACTCGATAGTAAATATGTACAGTAATTTTTATAGTAATAAAGGCTAAAAAAGGGGAAAAAACAGGGAAGAGCGACAGGGCATGTGTGAGGGGGAAGGATGCAATGTGAGATAGGGTCCCAGGGAAGGCACCACTGCGCAGGTTACATTAAAGACTGAGAAGAGGTGAAGGAGAGAACCATTGGGTATCTGGAATAAGGGCACCAGACAGAGGGAGCCGCGTGCACCAAGGCCCTGAGCTGAGTGTGCCTGGCATGTTTGAGGAACAGAGAGGAGGCTGGTGCAGCTACAGCGGAGTGGAGGAGGGTGGGGCGGTGGAAGAGGAGGATGGAGAGGAAAAGGAAGTACTTTGTATACACCTCATAGGGCACTGGAAGAACTTTCTATTACCCTGGATGAGATGGAAAGACATTGATGGTTTGGACAGGATCTCGAGTTTATTTTCACAGAATGTCTCTGGCTGCCCTGTTGACATGGGCAAGGTAGGATCATAGAGACCACTTAGGAAGTGGATTATTAGAATAATCCCGGAGAGAGATGATGGGAACTTGGACTAGGACATGGTGAGAAGTGTTCAAATTCTATACATGTATTTAAGGCAGAGCCAAAAGAGTTACTGGTAGTTTGGATGTGGGTTGTGGTGAAACAGGAGTCAAGCCCGGCTCCAAGTTCTTTGGCCTGAGCAACTGTAACAAATAGAATTGTTCTTTCTCCAAATGGACAGGCAGTAGGTGGAGCAGATTTGAAGGAGTTAGGGGCACATCAGGAACTCTAATTTGGATGAGTTCAGTTAGAGAAGCCAAAGAGACAGTCAAGGGGAGATGGCTGAGCAGGCAGCTGGATTCTGAGTCTGGAGTTACAGAGAGAAATCTAAACTGGAGATAGAAATTTAGGAGTTGTCAGCATTAAGATTTTATTAAAACTGTGAAACTGAGCAAGATCCCCAGGGAAGTACGCACAGAACAAGAAGAGGTCCAATGGCTGAGCCTTGGGACGCCCCCCGGTTACAGGTTTGGAGAAGACACCAGCCATCTTCATTCAAGGAGTGGCCAGGGAGAGAGGAGAAAACCTTAATTAACCTTTCTGCAAAATCCTAACGAAACTTGTCCATCCTCTTCAACTCTTGGGTTATGTTTCCTTGATGGAGGCAGACTAGAGGCACCTTCAGAGTGAGAATCATTTCACTTCTCCACTGTCTACAGTGGTCAGCATTTGGGAGCCTTTCAGTTAAAACTCAACCAGTTGTCTTACAGCTGAATCACAAGACGATCGAGTGTAAGGGACCCAAGAAATCTTCTGGCTTTGTGATTTCCCAACTACATTCTTCTGGAGCAAGTCAAGGAGTTATTCTCTTTCATTATTGGGAAACATATAAAGCTGTGATCCCTCCTTTCCTAGAAGGGCTAATAAGAACACTAGCGTCCTGGCAGTCAAAGGCTTTACCCCTCCCTTCTCAGAAATATTTGTCATTTTCATCAGAACTTCAGACGTTGCAGAAAGTTCCAAGTGTGTGGATCTAGTCAAGAATATCCACAGGGCAGAGGGATGTACACGCTGTACTCTGCCAACTCCGGCCTCGTTTTAGGCTGATATGAGAAGGGAAGACACCATTAACCACATTCCTCCCTCCTAAGACCAACTGAAGTCCTGGAATCCTAGACAGGATGGTAGAGATTGTCTAGTTCAACCACATCCTAGAAAGATGAGGAACTTGGGCCTAGAAAGTCCCCAGAATCTTGTTCAAAATCATATACCAAGTGTGTTCGATCCAAGACTAAAAACCACGTCACCTCAACTCGAAACTTTCTGCTCAGATTCAGGTTCAACTAAACTCTATTAGCATTTCCTATATGCCTGGAAACATCCCAGGTGCTTTTACATTGATCATTCTTTTTTTTTTTAACTTCCAGGCTTGCCGTTTCTTTTTTTTTTTTGCAGGGGAAGATTCACCCTAAGCTAACATCTATTGCCAATCTTCCTCCTTTTTCTTCCTTTTTCTCTCCCAAAGCCTCAGTACATAGTTGTGTATAGTTGTAAATTCTTCTGGTACTTCTATGTGAGCCATTGCCACAGCGTGGCTACTGATAGACAACTGGTGTGGTTCCATGCCCAGGAACCGAACCTGGGCCACCAAAGCAGAGTGTGCTGAACTTTAATTGCTAGGCCATCAGGGCTGGCTCTACACTGATCTTTTTTAATCCTCACTACAACCTCCAAGACTAATACCATCATCCCCCTTTTACAGATGAGAACACTGACACTCAGACAGGAAAGTGACGTGGCCAGGGTCGCATGGCTGGCATGTTGGAAGAGCAGGATTGGAGCCCATGTCTGTGTGACTCCAAGTCCAGTGCTCATTCCAGCACACCTGCTGCCTTCCTCAGTAGGACTCCTCTTACAATGTTATATATTCCCGTAGTATAAGCAACTGCCCCGAGACCCTGCCCTCCTACCAAGAGGTGAGGCCTCTGCAGCTTGGTGTGTTAGTAAGTGACTTAACTTTGAGTCCAGAGGGTGGACTCTAGAACCAAACTGCCTGGGTTTGAATCATGACTCCACCACTTGGGCCGTGTAACTTCCCTAAGCCCCAGTTTCTTCATCTATAAAATGGGAGCAATGATGTACTTACCCCTGGGGAGTTAGGTTTAGGTAATATAATACATGTAAATCACTTGGCACAATGTCTCACATGTAGAGCAGATGTTCAAGAAATGTTAAATGTAATAGACAATGGCTGACTTTTTAAAAACCCTGGAGCTCCAAAATTCTTTTCTGGACTATGTCCAGGTGGGGAAGCCAATAGCAAAATCCAGACCTGACATGTTTTAGGAGTTTCAGCAACATGCTCTGTATCAATCAAGGTTCAAGTAGGAAAGAGAAGCATGACAAGTGATACGGAAGTACAGGAACTAGATCTTTCCAACTGATATAAGACCGAAGGTTTGTAGTGATGATAAGTTCTAAAAACCCCTTTGAAATACCAATGAAAAAGTATTAACAGTAAATATGTACGTATACGTACAGAAAGAACACTGGAAAGAAACTCACCAAAATGTTCACAGAGGATATTTCTGAGTGATGGGATAATGAGAAGTTTTATTTTTACTTTCATTTACTTGCATTCTAATTTTGTACAGTAAACAGGTATTCAAATCAGAAATTAATTGTTAATATTTATTGTTCATTTATTTCTTACTTTACCTAACACCTTTTTTCTATTAAAAAACAATGTATTGGAAGCCTTTACGATTATAAAGCTAATTATGGGGAAGAGACCAGGTGGAAGAAGGAGTTAGAATGAATATAGAGTAGGAATGCAGGGTAGGTAATCGCTTGATTTAAGTTAGTAAATTTAATCCTCTGGATCCTGAGTCATGAACAGAAGATATTATTTTATCCAAGTGAGAGCTTAAAGAAAGAAATATCCAGCATGGTAGTGGTAGGGCATCTCAGCTGGGGTGTCAGGGCCTCTGGGCTGGAGTCCAGGACCATCGCAGGAACTGACCAGGTCTCACACTCCCTGTGACTCCCTTTTCTCCTCTTTAAAGTGAGAGCCCTCTGCATAAGGGGTTTCCCAGTGTGTCTGTGTGTTTCATTTGCCAGCATCTAAGGTCACCGGGCAGAGGAAAGGACTGGGGTGGGTGGGGGGTGGGCATCTGGGTGATCACAGTGAAACCTCTAACTACCATTGGAAAAAGGGGCTATTCCTCCTGCCCACTGTCATCCTGGCAACAGTGGTAAGAGAGAGGCAAACTCAAGACAAAATGCTTGGGGAACTTTTGGCATTCTTGGTTATGCATGTTCAGACCAGAATCTGATATTCTAGATAGAATCAAAGAATTTCGGGCCTGGAAGTGTCAAAGGCCATAAAGTCTAACTTCCCATTTGATAGATGAGGACACTGAAACTCACAAAGTCAAATCATTTGTCTAAGACCACGCAGAGCCTGGAGAGAAGAGGAGACGTCACACTCCTAGCTGAGTGCACTCTCCACCATACCTTGAGCTCTCCAAGGTCCCACCCGTGGTTGGTGTTATGAGGCTGATAATGATCGAGAGAGGAGGAGAGAGAGAAGGAAAGGCCCTTTAATCTTAGCCTTATTTAGTAGGAACTGGAAAATGTCTCCCACCGGTAGGCACACTAAATTGGTTAGCTTTCTTTAAGATTCTGGACTTCTCATAGCAGCAGACCCAGCTTCTGTTCCAACCATCCTCGCTTCTCTTCCCAGTATTCCAGAAGTGATCCAAGTGGTTATCAAACAGTCTAGATGCTGCTAGAAAAAGCTCTCGGGCAGTGCCGACTAACTTGACATGTGCTCTTCATCTTGTTTCTCACACTCAGAACAGATATACACCTGCCTAAAGTTGCTCCCTGGATCTCAACAGAAACTTCATCATCAGTCATTGCTCCCAGAAAACCTTCCTACCAGTACACTTGCACAGAGCTGGCCACTCAGCTAAGACAAGTAATGAGCCAAGAAAAACCAAAAAGAGTATGGTTTTGATATACAGAATTTTATTACTGGCATTAATCAAGTAATCTTGGGCCAGTGAATGTTCAAAGTAGTCTTAAAAAATAATCCTTCCCCTTGAAACTTAGACATTGTTCAGAGAAAGAAGGATGAAAACATAACCTTTTCAAAGCTCCATTTTTCCTAGTCCTTTTAGTAACTCCATGGATCCAACTCTAGAGTCTAAAGACTGAATCTTAAGAGATTATTGTGTGGAAAGAGGCAGCAAGGTGTAGAAAAAAACATGCTGAGCCTAAAGTCAGAAAAGTGACTGTGTTTCGGTGCTTCTTTCTATCAGGTGGATGACCCTGAGCCAAGCACTTCCCTTTCTGGCCCTGGTTTCCTCCAGGAAAAATTGGGATAATATTCATACTTGTCCTTTCAAACCCTACTATGTTGTTCAGAGGATCAACACAGTGGGTATGAAAACATTGGGATATTTTTATTTTCACTAATTATAGTTTTAGTATTAGTTTTCAATAGCATTAGGCCTCTCCACAAAATTGGTCTCCAGGTATCAGATGCTTGTGTTTCTGAGTGGATTGGGAAAAGAAGGTAGAAGGAGCAAAAAAATAAGTCATTCTTTTCCTGGAAAGCTATGTTGTTTAATCTTCTTCTTGGAGTAAAAAAATCCCAGCCACACTGTAGGGAACAGAACATGGGCTTCTCTTTGATGTCACCACTCACCCCATGGCCAGTATCATTTCCCTTTTTTCACCAACAGATTCAAAACCTTTATGTCTGGGCTTCTCTGATGACCACGTTAAACATTTAAATACCCTGCTTGAACATGTACCACAACCTAAGCAACCAAAAGGAAGATGGAGGCAGAGGAAGAGGAGAGAGGGCAGAAAGAGAGAGATACGGTTGCAGTCTTTGGAAGGAGGATGGTTAATGAGACTGACATTTTAGTTTAGAGCCAAATAGTTTTCTTCAAACAGAGAAGGTCACAGCAACCCCAGACAGGAGCAGGCAGGAGAAGAAACACGAGCCCTGCTCTACAACTATTGTTACCACACATTAGTGGTTCCTGAGAGAGAACACTGGAGTGAGCCAGGCCTTAACACCCTGCCCAGCATTGACAAGCATGGACCTGGCCTTTCAGTTACAATCCTTCTAGGGATGGGCTTCTCTCCCGGTCTTCAGTTCTGCCTGAAGCCAGGGTGAGTCCTGTAAAGATTCCGAACCTTTCTTGATCCACACAGACCAAGCTGCCATGCCTACCAGCATTGGACTACACTACTCCTTTATCCAGCCAGCGAATCAACACAAACCCAAGGTGAGTCATGGAAATCAGAAAAAACGAGGGGAGCATAGGGCCTTCTAAAGAGCCCTAGAAGAGAGTTAGGGTAGGAAACTTCTTCAGTAGCTCCTTTACTATGCCATTCTTTAACTCCTGAGTTACTCTTCACACCCCACAGTTCAAACCAGGACTCAACCGCCTTACCAGATCTGGACAGATGCTGTAAACTACCTCTTGTACGACAATGGCAATTTGACACGGTGTTCTCCCTGTTGCATTTCAGATCTTCCCATGCACCTTCTTTCAAGTGGTCAGTTCTCAGCTGGATCAAGGAAAGACCAGCCTGGCAAAGACAAAGCCAGAGATCATCAGCCAGTGTTGAGCCTTGAGCAGTGCATGCGCAGTTATACTTATCAGTTGATTGATGCAGGTTCAGTTGGGAAATACTACATTTTAAGGAAGTGCAACCTTTTAACTTCTGAGTTGAACAGGCAGCATGCCAAGAGGAGAAGGATTTGATTAAACTATTGAACAATGCTTTGAACCATGGGCACTGAGCTGAGCACAGACCAAGCCGGGATTCTCAGAGGATCCAGGGAGAAGTGGGGAGGCAGATAATTTTCAGGTACCATAGCAAATACCAGAAAGGTGATCTTGCCCCCTCCTGTTTGCCAAGTCCAGGTTTGGGCATGTCAGTTACCTCTACTGAACTTTTTTCACAATACTGCCATCTATATTTAATCAAAATTCATTACCCAGAAACCCATGGCCCAGAATCCTGGAATATTGGTGTCTTTAGTGTTAAAAGACTCAATTAGCCTATGTGCAAAGTTGGCTTCTCTCTCTTCCTCTACAGGTTTGAACAACTCATTTATTTTTTAATATAAAGATAAAACACATCACCCACATTCCCAGAATTAGCCTGATAAGAGTGGGTAGAGCTAGAAAATCACAAAATTGTTGGGTTTGAAAGGACTTTACAGATCACTCCATATCTGAATCTCCCCTAACACCCCTAACAAAGTGTCATGGAACTCCCTCCTAGATATCTCCAGTCTGGAACTCTCTGCCTCCCAAGGTGGCCCATTCCACAGTTGGTCAGATTCAGAAGTTTAAACTTGGACTTAATTATTGGTTCAATTATAGGAAGGGATTCATCATACCAAGGTAGCACTTACCAAAGATATTTGGGGCTGTGTGTGGTTGGTGATCTCAATGGATGCAAATAGGATCCATGACCACAGACCATACCCCAAATCCCAACCCATATGTAAGTCCTTGGAAAGCAGAGTGGACAGAAAAAATTGTATGCTGCACATAGTGCATATCTCTTGCCAGGACTAGAGAAATATTTACAAACAACGGTCTTAGGTACTGACGATAAGGCTTGTGTGGAAATCCTTCCTCGGTCACAGAGAAAGGAATTTGATCTGATCTACTTCGACTTTAGCTTTTAAGAGAACATGTGAAAATCAGGTCAGTATCACACTTTTTCAGACATGAGATAGACAGTTAATCTCTCCCACCACCTTGGTCATTTCTACAGGTTTTCTTCCTCATAAACCTATGCCTAAGTCAAAAAATCATAAGGTTGGGTACCTAGTACAGTTTTAGAACTGGAAGTTTCCCAGAAGAAATCTTATCTTATTTCCTCATCTTAAAACTAGGTAACTGAGGCCCAGAGAGAGGAGATAACTGACCCAAGGTCACAGGGCCCTTTTGAGATAGAGTCAGGACTAGATCACAGCTCTCCCTACTCCTAGTAGAGTGCTCTACTCTTCCATTATCAATGATAATATGTTGAGTATGTACAGAGAGTGATGGTCTCTCCAGTATGCTTTGAAACAGGCACTATAGAAAGTTTTATGGAATAGAGGAATAAGCCAGCCTTTCCTGGTTCCAGGAGAGGTAGCAACCTCATAGAATAAGGATTGCTAACATGCATTTTAAAATATCAATCCACAACCCATAAATACACTGCAAACACCATCTAACTGTATCTGCATGTGAATATATCAAAATGATCCCCATCATAAGAACTGCTGGTCATTGAACATCTATCTGCTGTGTTCCAGGCACTTTATATACCTTATTAGCTCTAATCCTTCCGATGACTCTGTGAGGTTGGTGTTATTATGATTGTTTTTCAGGCAAATAAACGGAGGTTCAGAAGACACATAGCCAGTGTGGCAGAGTCAAAATTTGGGGCCCAGTCTTCCTGGCTTCAACGCCTGTGTCATATTCACATAGCCACCACCTTCTCTAGATTATCGCAAACCTACTCCTGTGCCCCATCCAATGACAAGTCCTAAACATGTTATATGGCTGGTGCTGGTGTGGAATAAACTTGATATATTTTTAGGAATTCCTTGACTGTTCAACTTAGTTATCTCATTAGTCAATTTGGGAAATATCTCCCCTATTTATTGGTGTGTTCTTCATATTTAATGTATCTTATAGAAAACAGAGCAAATTAAGACCCTAACATCTGGTAGTAAGTTGCACTGTTTGATATGTAAACACAAATAAATAGAAATATTAACATTCTGAAAATATTTATTCATTAGTCATAATCTTTAAAGCTGCTGTTTGTACTAAAACATGTTTATATTAAAAGACTATCTACAAAATTTAAAATCAAAACGTTTTTGCAGCAGAGCTAGGTCCAGCATCTGGTTATAAATTCTTTGCATAAATAATTTTTTTCTTTAATATAGATATTTTTAAAATACACATTTTGATGTTTTAAATAGAAAAGAAATACATGGATTAAATAAGCATTGCTTTAATAAAGCAATATCTACCTTCTAGGTTAGAGTAACGTTTATATACCAAAAATGGATTCTGAGAGGTGCAATGGTCTGGTAAAGTGAAAGAAAATGTAATTGTGTGACTTTAGCAGAATCATTCAATGCTCCTCTTAAAGTCTTGGGTTAAAGTCCACAAACATGGAACATCATGCTCCACTTGGAGTTCTACTGCAGAGGACAATTATATGGCAGTTTAGAGAAGCCAGTCCCTGGGCCGATGAGAGAACTGTCATCCTATGAATGAAGCTGTTATGAGATGCAAGATGTATGTATACTCCTATTTCACACCCAAGTGAAATGTAAGCATCCTCTCTTCCTTCTAAAATTCACTGGGGAACCCTTCAGTTCAAATATACAAACAATTAGAGTCAATGGTAGAAGCACAATAAAAATAGCTAAACTTCAGTGAGTGCTTCCTATAAGCCAGGCGTTGTTCTGTGCACTTTATGGATATTAACTCTTTGGTCTTCACAACAACCTAGTGAAAGAGGAATTGTTACTATCTCCACTTTTATATATGCCCCAGTTTGCAGAGGTGCTACAGGAGGAAGCCTTTGTTCAGAGTGAGGCAGTGACTCCAGGAGCCTGGGATCTCCTACCACGATGCTACGCTGCCTCCATGGAGCCCTGGCCAGTGAGCAGATTCTCCACTCCACAGACAGTAGCCCAAGTAAGAAGGGTGAAGTCTACTGTGGTAAATGTTTGAGCAGAGTCTTCACGGTTTCTTCCACCTCGATGCAACCATCTTCCTTACCAGACAGATCTTCCTATTTTGATGGGTGAGTCATCCAGTTATTCTTCGTGATCTTCAGCTGAATTTCCTCTTTATGGAGAGGATTCTTCCTGGTCAGCATTCGGCTGATTTTATTGGTCACCTCTAAATTTTTGTGGTCATTCCCATAGTTTGAATTATCTTTACTCTGCCAGTGTCTACTCTTTCTTAGGCCTGAAAAATACTGGTCAGTTCTTATCTTACCAAAATATATGCACCCAAAGACCAGGACTCATGTCTGATTTAGTCTTTATTCCTATACCATCTGCCCAGTACATAGCAGCCTTTTGATGAATGTTGAAAGAATGAGTGACTCCTCTTTGAGGGCTTTCTAGACTCAGCAGCTCCCTGACATCGATTCCTTCAGTCATTAACTCAGCAAATATTCTTTGAGTGTCCACTGCCTGAAAGGGCATGTAAAGTCCGTGCATAGAATGAGAATATTCATGCTTGAAGATTCACACGTTCTTCATTCACCTCATTCACTCAATACGCATTTCTTGAGTACTTCCTATGCTAAGAAGATGCAGTGAATGGTGGCATAGATGTTATAAAAACCGTAAATTAGACTAGAAATCCATAGTTTCCAATTTGACATCACCTCTTAATAGCTGTGTACTTGGGCAACTTTCTTAACCTCTCTAGGACTCTGTTTTCTCATTTGCAAATTGAGAGAAATACCAGTATCAACATCCTCAGTTAGCTGTAGGGATTAAAGGAGATCACACATGTTAAGTGCTCAATAAATCTTAGCCATTAGCTATTATCATTTCCTTGGTAGGTGAAACTAAGAGGAAGTAGAGATAATCCTTCTTCTCAAGGAACCAACAAATTAATGAGAATATAAATTATTAGAATATGAGGTACAAAGAAAAATGCTTCAGTAGAGATGATTTACAACAGAGAAATCAGAGATGGCATGCTTCCTGAATGAGGCTGAATTTAAGCTGGTTTGGACATGTTGACATGTGGAGGAAAGGCATTCCAGGAGGTGGAAATAGCCCAACAAATACATGGAGGTATTAAGAGCAAGCCCATATTCTGGGATCCTGAGTGACTGGGCAATTAATTTGATAGGAGTACAAGAGGCATAATGAGGATAGAGAGAGATAATCTTAGAGAAAACAGTAGGAAATGTCTTGGGGAGGACCTTGAAAACCAGTCAAGGAGTTTGAGTTTCATTCCATATAGACCAGGTATATCTGTGAATTTGTGTACATCATTCTCTAATTTCATTTTTGTTTTCAACTGTGGATGGGTATGGACATCTGTATTCAAACCTTTTAGATTTTAAGTTATTTACTCCTTCATGTTGGGAAATTTGATCACCTCCCAATGTGCTTTAACATCCGTCATGTCACCCGAGTGACTCAGCAGCCCTATGAAGTAGGCCACATGGACAGATGAAGAAACTCACATGGACAGGTGAGACAACCTGCCTGTGGCAAGAGCTGTTACCTGGATGGACTGGGATGCGAAGGTCATGGCTTCTGATCCCAAGACTTTCTGTTTTCTGAGGTGGGGGAATTCAAAGAGACTGCAAGAGGGAAGCCAAGGCCATGTTGCCTGAGTGGCGGAGAAGAGAAATTTTGATAACGGGGCTCTCCAGCTGGGGTTACTTCTTCCAGAACCGGCTGCTCTCCTCTGCTGTGATTTGCAGCAGTAAGTGCTATGCAAAACGAAATCAGCTATAGATATTTCCCTGCTCTTCTGGCTTGGCCTAGTGGGTACCTTTCCTCTGGCCTCATCCCAAGTTTCTTAAAGGGATTCAAAAGAAATTGTTATTGACTGAACTTGGGTTATTTATAATGGAAATCCAGTCTCTCATTCCTCCCATCCTCCACAGAAGACTTGGGCTCTTAGTCTGAACCTTGGGGAATCAGAGGCCCAGTTTGCTTTATTTAGCTTTCAGAACATTGGATTTTTTTTGCAAAGAGCTCCAAGTTCCACTGAAGATAAAAGTATCCTATGTCCCAGTGTCTTGACCAATTTCAGTAACTCACTTTCTTTTTCTCCAAATCCTATTCTCATATTTCCCAAAGTCAGACATTCTCCCTTATTCCTTTCCTTAAGCAGTTGTATAAAAGGGCAGTTTGGATAAGAACCAACTTTTGAGCACACCCCAGAGGCAATTTACTTCAGAGGTGTACACACACACACAAAATAATTTAAGTGCATTTATCTGACAATTTATCCAGGAGTTTGTGAGGTCCAAGGAGGAGGCTCTGTGACCACGTGTTCTGTGTTCTCCAGACTTGAACAACTGTCCTTGCACACGGGAAGTGCTTGATCATTTGTTGGTCAATGAATCAGTTAGTAAGTGTGCAAGTGTCTGTCTGTGTGAAGAAGTGCAGAGCTACAATCTGTGGTCAATTACAGTGGTTTTCTTTAGCTTCAATTTTCTTATGCTTTTCTGCCTGTTTCCCCTGCCTTCTAACACACGCTCAGACAGACACACAAATTCACTAGTTAGGTTTTAACATTTTGCCTATGTTCTGTTGTGCTGATACCTTGATTGTAAGCCTCTCAAGACTTTTGAAAAGTTTTATTTTGACAGACGTGGTGTAAAGTAATATCAAATATACCATGTATACTTCTAAAAACTTGTCTTTTTCACTTAACACTTGTGTGACCTTAGTCAAGTTATTTAGATGCTTTGGGCTTCAGTTTCCTCATCTATAAAATGGAGATGATAATGGTACCTACCTCTTGATAAGTAAATAAGATGATGGAGAATAGAGTATTTAGCCCAGTCTCTGGCACATATCATGTGCTCAATAAATGCTCAAGTTGACAACAGTGATTTTTTTTGTCTAGGCGAAAGGATTGGCACAATGATGTATATGCATTTATAAGCTAAAAAACCAACTTCTTTTCTCGTAAGAGGTCAGATAAAAAAATCTAATAAAATATTTTAATTATTCATGCACTTATTATCTATAGACTACCCATTTAATCAAAGTATTTGAGAAGACTTACAATAAAATAGTGTAAACATTATTATTATTACCTTTGGATTAGAAAAACCATGAGCATTTATTGAAACCAAATAGTTATATAGACCTTTACAGACTACCTGGTGCTTTCTCAAACGTTATCTGTTCCTGTCCTAATTTTCACAACTCTTGTTAGGGAGGCATTACTACTTATCCTATCTGAGGAAGAGTACAGTGACTTGTCCTAGCTCTCACTGCTTAGTGTGTGGTTAAGGGATTCAAAAATGTTCAGGAGTCCAGGATCACAGAGTCCAATTGAAGAGCTAGGAGTCAATTACCCCTTGGTATTCCCTTAAACCCCTGGGTTCCCTTTTCCAAGGTCAGGCTGTGCTGAAGGGACAATGAGGCAGTAATCAGCTCTGGCACTAGATCTGATGTAAACCTTGGCCCTACTACTTGCCAGCTGTGTGACCTGAGGCAAGTAAGACAGTCCCCTGAGCTTCATTTGGCTAGTCTATAAGGTTAGAATAATGACACCTCACCGATTTTCATGAAGATTAAATGAGACAGTGCTTACTGTGGGAACAGAAGCTTGGAGCACAGGGCACGTGATGCCTGGCTATATACAAATCGGACTTTGGCTTTGATGGCCCTAAAGACTTGAGAGTCTTGGCTGTCAGAAGATGTGAATCAGAAAAAGGTGTGTGTGGAGATGGGGCAGGAGGGGTGGGGGGATGTCCAAACCGTAAAGAGAAAGGGTGAGGGCTTATAGAAAGAATAAGAGCCTGTGCCTACCCAGCCCATTGGGCCTGGAGGCTAGCCCAAGCGATAGGGGAAAAGAATGGACCAAAACCCAGAAGATCTGAATTCTAGACTTTTTGTTGCTAATTCAATAGTATGACCTTGGTCAGATCCTTCTCCTTTCTGGGCCTCAGTTTACCATATGAAAAAAATGGACATCAGGTAATCTGATCTCTAAGGTTTCTTTCAGCCTTGATATTCCATCACAAATTCCAGGCAATCAAGATTTGGCTAGAGAAAGAGAACATGAAAGGATTGAATCCAGAAGTTGTGAGTGTGTCTATTTGGTTCTTAAATGCTAATTGATTTGAAATATTGAGCATTTTACATTTTGTGTCTAAACAACTCTCTCCCCCAGTTATATTCAAACCCTTAGGAAGTAAAGGTCATTATTCACCTTGATTCTATTCTACATCCTGTGTAGCAACAAACTGGAAAAAATGTCATCTAAGTCAGGTAAGGGTTAGATCCATTAGCAATTCTTAGCCATCGTGTGATTAAATAAGGAAACATGTTGGATCAAAAAGTTTCTAACTAGGCTGTCACTTTAATGATCAAACTAGATCCAGCTAATTGTGAGAATGTCTCAGTGATAAACAGTGGGGCACCTATCAAAGCAAAGAAGGAGCAGAGAAAAGGAGAAGAAGCAAGAGGGAGTCAAGAGGAGGGGTGGAGGGAAGGAAAAGAAAGGGGAGGAGGAGAAGGGAAAGAAGGAGAAAGGGAAGAAGTTACTGACTCTTGGATGGCAATTCACAGTTTGCAAAGCACCTAAACAAAATAGGATCCCATCCTGATCCTCATAATCACTCTGTGGTTACTATGCTTTTGCAGTAGAGGAAACTAAAGCCCAAAGAACTGAAGTGACTGCCAAGGCTGTGTGAATTGATTTCATTCCAGGGGTCTTCCTTTTGACAAATCCCTTTCTGTGTTGTATGAGAGGTTTTTGGGGTATGTGTGTGTGGTCCTCCCCACTATTCTGTGTGAGCCTCTAAGGACAAGAGCCAGATTACATTCAAGTCTATTCTCCCCACAGAGTCTGAGTTTCAACACCTTGCACATAGTGCGTGCTCAGCAGATGTGTTGTTGGGTGAATGAGCAAATCCCCAAGTATAGCACCTAAATCAGACGCCATAAAACTGGACTTCTCCCTCCCCTAGTTTCATTCTCTTGGTGATGGGCAGGGCTCAGGCGACACTGTTTATCTACACATGCCCACTCATCTTTTCAGGAATCAGCCTACAGACCCAGGTAATGGTATTTAGTCATTTATTGAGCAGTTTTTGAGTGTGGAGTCCTGTATACTTTAAGAAATTCTCATGCTGGTTATTTCATGCCATGAGGAGGCAAAGCAGGAATCGTTTGTGACTCATATTTTGCAGAAGAGAAGACTGCGGTCTGGGGAAGTTAAGTGGCTTGCTTAACTCCAGTGTGGAGTGGCTGAGCCCAGATTTGAAATCTTCCACCGAGGCTCTGGGCCCTGTTCTCAGGGCTCTTTCTTTGTGTGTATCTCTGACACCTCCTGACGTCTTAACCAGCTAAACAGGAATACCGCCTACCTGAGCCCAAGCCATCTGATAATGTTAACACTCATAGAATCAAGATAATATGAGAGCCTTACAATCTAAAGAAAGAGCTTCACAACAGTACAGTCACTGTCATGGATGACATGGTTACATGGCACCTCTCTCTGTAAAACTGTTTAAGTTTCCCAGGAGGAAAGAAAACATTGGTCATTTGTACATGCTCTACAACTTGGTAGAAATGGCCCCATGATGAGTGACAGAATAGGACTTCTGGGCCTTCAAGTCTCCTGAACTTTGTCCAGTTGACTGCTCGCTTGGCCCTTCCACAGTGCCCTGAAATTCTCCATGCTTGGTAATGATCTCAGAGGGACTTTTAATACTCTTTGTGGTCACTGTTTTTATATCTGAGAAAAAATAAATTTTTCCTAATTCGAATTATTCTGTCAGAGAGAGTACACATTGCCCAATAAAATAAAATAAAATAGTCAATATATGAAAAAAGTAGCTCACTCTGAATATTCATTTAATAAATATTTATTGAATGTCTACTATATACCACACACACCTCTAAGCACTGGAGATACAAGAATGAATGAATGCAATAGACAAAAATCTCTGAACCCATAGAGCTTACATTCTAGCAGGAAGAAACAGATAAGAGAGACATGGATAGGAAATATAAAGACATGGTGATGGGATGTTAAACACTATGCAGAAGAATACATTCGGGGAAGAGAGATAAAGACTGATGGGGGCAGAGGGTTACTATTTAGTATAGGTGAGATTTGAACTGAGGTCTGAAGGAAGGAGCACACCCTGTTGCCATCTGGGGGAAGAGTGTTCCAGATGATGGGAACATCATTTGTAAAGCTCTTGTGATGGAAGTATGTTTGGGTGTCCTTGGAACAGCAAGAAGGCCAGTGTGGCTGGGCAGAATTCATGAGGGAAAAGGGGTAGGAGATGAGGTCTGAGAGGCAGCAGGGGAGGCTTAGAGCCTGTCAGGGCCTGACTGGGATTATGGCTCTGACTCTGAATGAGACAGGAAGTCACCGGAGCATTTTGAGTAGAGGTGTCATGTGATCTGACTTAGGTTTCAAATGGATTACCCTGGCTGCTATGTGGAGAATAGACTTGGTAGGGTGGGCAGAGAAGGGAGGTGAGTATGGTGAGGAGAAGGGAGATGGATAAATAGACTAATCCAAGAGTTTAAGCAGAAAATGATTGTAGCTTGGACCATAATAATCTATACTGTTGGCCCAAAATAAATCTCTGGGCCAAATGTAGAGATAACTAATCTTTAAAGGCTTGAACTATGGGAGAGAGTTCAGGAAAATTTAAACTCAATTTAAAGTTATGTGACTGTTTCTACCTCTCTAGAGTAATGCAAATAAATATTATCTTTGATAAGTATATATAATTTTTCCTTTCAACTCTGGAAAATAAAGTAACATTCCATATTACTTCTCTTGGTTCTTATACAACTTGAATCATTAAATGGGTTTTGAGCTGCATAATTCAGCCAACTGTTAAGTGATAAAAGAAGCAAAAGAAAATAATTCACAGGACTCTACAGAAGTTAATGGTAAAGTAGAGTATACTACAATCAGAAAAATTGAAATTCTCTCAGAACTCATAGTGTTATCTTAACATATGAAAGAGGCACAGGTCGCTAGACGTGGAAGAGATCTCACTTTGTAAATGAAGAAACTGAGACTCAGAAGGGAGATAAACTGTCCAAATTACCCCAAAATTACTAAGTTTGGACCAGAACCTGATCTCAGTCCCGCATGTTGTCTCCTCCACAAAAATTGTCCTTATAAATATACTTTGTTGCTAATATGTTACAGCGATTCAAGTTGATCATCTATGGCTACTCCTGTTAAGAACCCCAGTCCTCTCCGTTTCTTCAGCACCTGACATGAACTGGCTCCCATCCATGTTGTTCTGACCACACCATCTTGGTCCCTTGATCTCCTCTCTCTGTCTCACACTCTGTCCTCACACAGCCCCATGGGAATTATAGTTCTTCTGCTCTGACTGCTTTTCCTTGGGGAATCTGCCTGCCTGGCTTGTATCCTCTCACTTTATGGAGAGCAAGAAGCTAAGCAGATAATACCTACATGTTCTGATGGGTCGGGAGAACCTCCAAACTTTAATGTTTTTGTTCCTTCACAAAAAGGATTTACATTTTCAAGTCTTGGAATTTCCATATGTGACTTTGTTCTCACTACTTTATGTTTATTTGTGTATTAATTTTTTGAGGAAGGAACACAGTGTGAATTTGACTGTCAAAAATGCATAGGATTCTTTTTATTATGTTTATGGTAAAACAACTTTGAAAAAAAAAATGAAAACAAGCATCAGTTAACTTGGGAAGGCACAAAAAGCTAGACCCAGCTCTAGACTCAGGAGCTTTGTCACTTTCATCAAGGCCATTTTCCTTCAGGGCCTCAACTTTCTGACCTGTGAAATGAAGCGAAGAGGAGCCTGGGGTCTTGCTGCCAGGATCTGCTAGGAGATCTCAAAGGCTCATTCCTAAGACTACCATGTGCATGGCAGACTTTTTCTTCACATCTCCAGGCCATTTATGCAGTACCTTCCGCACCCCACAATCCCAGCATCCTCCTTCATAGTCTCAAATTCTGTGACTCCCATTCAGACTAATAAATATTTGCTGAAAGCTTCTCTTGTGCTCACTGCTGTACTGGTCACTGGGAAGCAATAAAAAAGAAACAGAGGACATCATTTCTTCCCTCAAGGAAAACTAATTGGAAGAGAGGCCTGTTTGCATTAGTGAAAAGTTTGCATTATAGATTTTTTTAAAAAAGGAATGAAGTTTTAGTGTCTTTATGCACCTTTAGTAATTCAAAATAAGCCCAGAAAGCACTGCTTAGGAAAGCACTTAGAGGAATGCTTTAATTAATCCACCAAATTCTTTGAAATGAACAAATCAAGGGCTTCTTTGTAAATGGGGAGATCAGAGACTCGGAAAACAATTCATTCTCTTAAATATTTTAAACATTTTTGTCATAGTTTTACAATATTAATTTGTTCTATTATAGAGGAAAAAATAGCAGTGTAGGGATTTTCTGAGGGATCACATTTTCAGAATGATTGGAATCTAAAATCTGAATGAAAAGTATAATCCCTCTGCCTGAAATGTTTTGTTGCTCTTTTTCACTTGTCAAAATTCTAACCATCTTTGAAGATTGAGTTCAAATATTGCTTCATTCATAATAATAATAATAATAATAATAATAATCCCCTCCTTTAAATTCATGTGTTTGACCATCTGCACTGCCTTAGCACACTCATGACCTCTCCCTTGCCTCATAGCAATTTGAGTACGTGCCATCTTTTGTCCTGGGCTGGGCTCCCTGGAGCAGGGAGCATGCCTAATTCACCTGCTCACACTGTACTTTGTAAGTAGCAGGGTTTTACATGATCATAGAGCAGTGGTCTGGTTGCCATTCTGTGATGGATGACTACATCAGTGAAGATACGGGCACAGCCATTCTAACACAGACCCAAAATTATAATGGCTGAAACAAATTAGAAATGTCTTACTTGTTTACATAAAAATCACCCACAAGGAAACTAGGGCTAGCCAGGTAGCACTAAAACATTTGGAAGCCAGACTCCTCCTATCTTGTTGCTCTGCCATCTCTAGAATGTTACCCTTATCTACATGGTATAAAATGGATTCTTCATCATGTCTGTATTCCAGACCATTGGAAGGAGGAAAAGGGGAAGTGAAGGTCCCCCACTTCCACTTAAGGTACAACTGGGCAGTTGCTTCCACTCACATCCCATGGAGAAATTCATCGTATAGTCTCACGTCTCCAGTGGTATGCTGGAGCCCACTCCTGTGGCATGTGAGAGCCAATTGTGTACATTTCCTCCCAACTCCATGTTCAATGAGTCATGTTGGTAGGTTAAAATCAGCCATGGGAGAACTAAGACCACTAATATTAGCAAATGCTACAAATCAGGGCTTATTTTCCCTTTCATGAGAGCTGATTTTTAAACATTTACCTGTAATCTGCTGCACCTAGCTGCAGGAGAAGCTGGAAAATATAACCTTTTTTTTCTGGACAGCCAGATTTCCAGCTAACAATTCTGTATATGGGAACAAGGAATTGTATTTCTAAAGAAGCTACAAATTAATATTTGAAAACAATTAGAAGTCTTTATAAACATGACATCATCTGGAAACAGAAAAAAGAAAACTGGAAAACCTGTTTTTAACTGTGAGAGAACAGATCTATCTATAAGTATGTGTATATACTGGTTTATTGTGCCATCTTCCAGTTATGAAGGGCCAAACTAGAGAGAAGTTAAGTTTATTTGTGTGGGCTCAAGGTATAGACCTCTGGGTGGAGGTTGCACGAGCCAAATTCTGCTCCATTTTGACTATTAGCACTCTCCAAAGATGCAACACTGGTTCCCATCACCGCAAGTGTCCAGGCAGGAGCTGAATGATCACTTATGATGTTTCCAAAGGGGAGATTTCATTCTGAATGGAGGTTACACTAGCCATCTCCAAGTCTCAACCTTCAGTCTCAAGAACACTTTTCCTGACTCCTCAGATTCTTGGGGCTTCCAGTACTTTCCTTTGCTCCACTCACCACAGTTGTAATTATTAGTATATTAATTTGGTTAATGTCAATATCCTCAACTAGATTGTAAAAGCAGCAACAGTGCTGTTCTCCTCATCGTGTCTGCTGCACAGAGTCAAGTGCATGGCCACAGTCGTGACTCAAGAAATTCGAGCTGAATGGAGGACGGTTGCTATGAGATATCATGTGTGCAAGTGCCTTGTAAACTGCTCACAGTAATTATTCTTTAAAAATAAGATATTTAGATATAAAACAGAACAGAAAGCAGGTGAAGGAAGTGGCAGTAAATATTACCAGACATATATGGGGAACTGAATTTGATTCTAAGCTTCCTGGAAACTAAGCACAAAAAGAGAACACGTTGAGTTACCGAATTTTCTTTTTCTAATGGGACAAAACTTGTGCAGTCACCTACAGAAGCCAAGTTTTCCTAGTGATTTATTAAAATGAGACTATTGTTTCCTTCCAGTTAATGTTTAAGCATAATCAAATCTCTCCTAACTTAAAAAGATCATGAAAGAAAATAAAAGAGACCTTCCTTGACTACCCTTAGCAGCTGTCCTATCTCTCCGAATTCCTTCATACATGGTCTGCGCTGTCTCCACATCCATATCTCCCATTCGTGGTTCAGCTCACTGCAGTCTTGCTTCTGCTCTCACCATTCTGCTGGAGCTGCTGTCATTAGGGCAATAATAAATTTGTCCTGGCCCTATCTCTGCTTCCATCTTTATTGCAGTAGACATTTCCTAATTACTTGAAACTCTGGCCCTTGCTAGATCACATTCCTTGGTCCTGTGACACTGAACTCTACTGGTTTTCTTCTTATCTTTCTGGATGCTCTTGCTCAGTCTCTTTTAAGGACTACTTGAACTCTGTTCCTCTATTAAATGTTGGCATTCCTTGGGCTTTAAAATTTTTTCTTTGACCCTTTTCTTTTCTCACTCTATGTACTCTCCCTAGGAAATTTTATCTGCTCTAATGGCTTTAATTACTCTCTAGATTCTAACGCCTCCCAATTTTAGATCTTTATACTGGATTACCCATGGAGTTTCAAACCCACATATTTAACTTTCTTGTGGATATCTCGTATGCACCTTATATCAGCGTGCCCCTAATTTAGCCATATTTTTGCTTCTTCTTAACCTTTTATTCCTCATGTGTTCCCCATCTCAGAGAAGGGCCCTTCCACCTACCTTCCACCAAGTTTCTCAAGATAGAAATCTTGTCATCATCAACTCCTCCCTCTCTTTGACTCCTCATCCCCCAACACTCAACCACCAAGTCTTATCAACTCTACTTCCTAAATATCTCTCAGATCAGTCCACTGATCCCTATCACCAATGTTACTACCTTAGTGCAGGCCCCTGGATTTCTGCCACAGTTCTTAACCAGCTATGCCCTGGGCTTGCCCTCCTTCTAATTGATTTTCCACAAAGCAGCCAAAGTGGTCTTTCTGACGCAACTCTCTGAACTTGTACTTGTCCTGCTTAAAACTTATCAATGGCCTTCAGGATAAAGTCCTAACTCCATAATGAAGTTTAAGCGGCCAGCCTCATCTGACTCCTACTTACATTCCAGTCTTATCTCCTTCTTACTCCCATACCCCATTCCTAAACTCCACATACCCTCAGCTGGACTGCACCTGCTCTCCATGGCACTTGGCTCTCTCTTGGCCTCAGGATCATTGCACGTTCCATACTCCTTCTCTACCCATCCTTCCACACTTTCGGATTACTCCAATCATCCTTTCACTCTCACCTTAGAAGTAACCTTGTTCTTTCATTCATTTAATAAATATTTACTGAGCAGCCTACTATGTTCCAAGCACCATATAGGCACTTGTAATACAACAGTGAGCAAGACATACATGGTTTCTGCCCCTACGGTGTTAGTCTAAGAGGCCTTCTTTGACTTTCTAAGACTGTGCTAGGTCTCCCGTGGACCCCTGTCCTTATCACACATGGCACTGTCTCCAGCGTATTTTAAGCACTTTTAAACCAGGGTATAAACCAGGTCAACAAACTTTTTCTGTAAAGGGACAGATGACAGATAATACGTATATTTGGCTTTGCAAGACAGATAGTCTCTGCCAGAACTACTCAACTCTGCAGTTGTAGAGGGAAAGCAGCCATAGACAATACATAGATGAATGGGCGTGCTGTGCCCCAATGAAACTTTATTCACAAAAACAGATGGAGAGCTAGATTTGGCCCATTGGGTGTAGTTGATTGACCCCTGGTCTAAACAGCTAAACTAGATGTTCTTATTCACCTTTGTATCCACAGTGTGAGCATAGTGTGTCACATAGAGGATTCTACATAAAACTTTGTTGGATGAATAAATGAATGGTAAGAGATCAAATTAGGATAGACCTCCTTGATCACAATATGTTCCACATTCGTCCTATATAGTCAGTGAACTCCTGGCAGGATGATTTCCATCTGCTGTGCTCATCTAAACATTTGGTTGAGCAAATACCATATCAAAAGTTTTGTTTCCTTTGGTGGGAGTGGTCAAGTTTTAAATCCTTTGTCACCACCCTCCCTACCATCCCCCGTAGCATAGTGTTTTATTTTTTTCTTAGGTATGATAGGTAAATATTGGACTATCCAGATACACTTCATATAATTCATTATAGACTTAAGTCATTTTATTTGTGTGTGTATTGATGTATTCAATTGTTTGTTTCATGAATATTTATTTAAACCTACCTTAAAACCTTTCTGGAGCAGATAGGACATTAGAAAAAAAATCCCTCAATTAAATCAATGTACAAAGCACTTATTATGCATTGGGCACTAGGAGAAGTTTCAGTGTGCAGTGGGAGAAAGATAACTCAGATGAGGTATTGTCACTAGGGGTGTATAGCACAGAAAGGAAATAAGGTGAATAAGTAATTCCAATACAATGTAGAAAGTCCTAAGTCCTTTGAGGAAGGGATCAGCAAAGTGTTCTGGGACTTTCATAGGAAGTAAAATTTATCTTCAGCCAAAGAGATCAAAGAAGGCTCTAAGGGAGAGTATTCAACCTGAACATGGAAAGGTAGGTATTTAGAATACTGATATGGCACTAAAGGGCCTTTGAGACAGAGGAAAGTATAGGCACACCCACAAGTTACTAGAAAGCAAGTTTTAATGAATCTACGTCCAGGGACTGGCTGATAAAAGTGCAGCCAAATCCCTTCAAGAAGGTGCCAAGTCCATTCTGGTCTGGAATGCATTGATAATTGGGACACTATGCTCAGAGCCTGCAAATTGACATTCTGTCGTCATCCCTCTTGGAATAGAAACCCTGATCCTTTAAAGTAATTAGCACCAATTTGGATCATGTGTGCAAAAATAAATCACAAGTGTCCAAAAACAGATACATTAAGTTCAATGGTTACGAAGCAAACGTTCTTATTAGCTCCGCCTACGTAAACAAAATCAGAAGCAATTAGCATTTAAAAATAGAAGAGACAAGGAGAGTTTGCAGTTCCCACTCGAAAATTATTATTTATATAAATGTCCACAATGATAACTTACACTCACCCTTCCTGATCTCGGTCACGTTATTTCAACAGCTAAATGATCGGTTTTCTTTCCTGAGGGTTAGGAGGGAGAACCATGATTCTGTGCATGCTGTCCTGTTTGGAATTTAAAGGTATTTGTCCTCTAGCCAACAAACAGGGTAGGGCTCCATCTCCTCTGCCCTACCTCTTCCTTGTGCCTCATGCCATTCTCTGCACGGATGAGAAGATTTGCTGTGTCTCAAGATTGTCAGCAGATCTGACCCCAGAAGCCCACTTGCACAAAGCAATGTTGGCCTTTGCCAATAAGACACCTGCCACAATGGCCCACCCTGGAGAAGGGTGGCAATTCCCGTGAACTCACCAGTGCACACTTTGGAGTGGCCTTGACATGCCCTCTAGAACATGGTATGTATCGGTCAAGGATGGAGCCTCACTGCTCGTGTTAGGTGTCAGAATGGAGAGGCAAACTGGCCATGGAGCACCTGAGGAACTGAGGCGGAGACGTGGGAACGTTTGGTGTAGTAAAGAAGAGCACTGGCAGCTGGCTCAACAGGACTCTGAGTCCTAGCTGTGTCATTAACTTGCTATGTAAACTTGGCCAAGCCACCTGATCTTTCTGGGCCTCAGTTTCCCCAGCCTTAAAATTAGGAGCTGAACTGGGTTATCTTTTTGCTTTATTCCATATAGTTTTTTTACCCTTTTAAAGATGTAACTCAAGTCTTTTATCTGCCTATTCCCACCTACTTGTCTGAAAAAATGTGGTGAATGTGGTAAATCTACTTGCCTGAAAGATGTCGTGGAGTGGGGTGTAGGATTCATATATTTTTCTATTCATCATTTATAAAATATGTGAAAATGCACTCCACATTTTCTTCCTTGAAAGATTGTGGCTTTAGGAACACAGAAGGCATGGCGGACACAGAAGGTCCACTTGGCAGGGGCATGGCAAAACCCACTAGAATGCTATCAGTCTGAGAAACAAACATCATAGTTAAAGTTGATGGGTCCTTGGAATAATTAAGTGCTAAACAAGAAGGGAATTGCTCCAAGTGGCATGTTAACAACAGCTATGATCCAACCTCTTGGTTCTAAATCCTCTTTCCACAGTGTCTTTCTTCCTTGGCTTTAGGATGTCGAACCTGGAATCGGGGCTTAGGGATCGATGAAGATACGTCCTCTTTAAAAAAATATATCAGTAGGAAAGTGGATTAAATCTTTGATGTTAGTGTTTTTTAGGGCTTCACTCATTTTTTCATACTTTCTTGCCCAAGTTTTTTGGTTTTTGCCTTTGTAATTAATACCAGTCCCCCGATCACCTTGTTTTTACACAAGGTGTTTTCTTCTTTTTTTTTGCAAAAATTAACAGCTCAAATATCTCCTTTTTGTGTATCTTCCCATCTGCCAGTAAGTCTATATTCCAATGCCTCATCCATACTTTCCCTAGCAATTACGTCAAGCTTTTCTAATTTCCCTGTGTACAAGTCCCTCCCCTCTGCTGCATTGTAAGCTCTTGGAGAACTGGGAACATCTTTGTATCCCTGTTTCCAAGCCCAGAAATGCTGCTCAGTTATGTTTATTGAATAAATTAGTGGAAGAAAGAGGCACTTCATCTGTATCCAGATTGTGCCCTAGAAGCCCCTCAGGGTGATGATAAGCTTAGCCGTGGCCTCCTTTGTATCTGTTACAAAGAACAGGAGAGGTCAGAGAATGAGCAGATCTGTCCTGGCTGCATCAGATCTCCTGTCTATGTCTTTATGACTGTAAATTCACAGCAGTCCTCCACGATCACTCATGGGTGGCCAGAGTACACAGAGAGACTCTGCCCAGGCTTAGGAGATGAGAGAAAAGAGCAAGACGCCAACTCCTAAACTTTGGGTTGCTCGTCTCAGCATGCGGGCATCTCAGAGCCAACCCCCCACTGGCTTTGGACAGGGGTCTGGGTCTGTTCTCTGTGCATCAACATTGGTCAACCTGGCCATTGGAAGGGAATCCTGGCAAGGGTGAGGCACCAGGGGTGGTACCTGAAACAATTTTGGGTAGAGTGGGAGGCTGTATGGCCTCTTTGCTCAGAGGCTTAGAGGAGGAGAAGGAGGAGGAGATAATACATAAAGCCATCTGACTTCTGTCCAACCGTACAAGCAGGAGAGCAAAGGAGAGGCTTCTCAAATGTTGGTGAAAGATGAGTTGGCATGGGGGTGGGGAGTGAGAAGAAGTCCTTATGGACAGGAGAGGGAGGAAGAGTCTGGACTGAGGATGCGGGAATGAGAGGCAGAGATAAGAAAGACTGAGAACAAATAAACATGAGAAGGAAGGGAAGGAGGGAAGGAAGAAAGAAGAAAGGAAGGAAAGAAGGAAGGAGGGGAGGAGGGAGGGGAGGGAAGAAGGAAGGAAGAGAGAGGGAGGGAGGGAGGGGGAAGGAAGGATGGAAGGAAGGAAGGAAGGAAAGAAAGAAGAAAGGAAGGAAGGAGGGAAGGAAGGAAGGAAGGAAGGAAGGAAAGGAAGTTAAAATGAGAAAAAGAGAAAAGCACAAACATCCAGAGAGAAAATCAGAACTAGGTTGGGAATGGAAGAAAAATTTGAGGCGAGAAAAGAAGTAGGAGAGCAGTGAAGGAGTGTGGGTGCATGCACAAGACACCGACAACTTAAAGCCTACCTGATTTGCTCAGCTCGGGAAACTCTTTTGTGAGCCTGGCATGGGGAAGATCTGTACACAGAAGAAAATGTGCTGACTCCTGCCCAGGGCCTGTCGGAGGACAGAAACAGATCAATTAACCTGGGTGGAGCCTCCTGTGCCAGGCCTGGCACTGCCAGTTCTCAGCACCCGGCCAGGCCAGGCCAAGGACTCTCACATGACCATTAAGCTATTAAAGGGCCATCAGCTGCAGGGCCGAATCAGCCTTTTACCCTGAGAAAAACCATCTTCCTGTGCTGACATCACCTCTGCTGGCCCGGCCACCACCTTTCTGGGTGGCCCAGCCCTGGACTCAGTTAGACCGTGCCCGTTGGCCCAGGGGAATTGGCCATAGGGAATCTGAACAGGCTTCAAGGATCTGCCAGGGGCCAGCACAGCCTGGTACATCCAATTGATGTGATGATCCTGGAGCATATTTGTGGGTGGAGCAGGAGGGGTCTGGAGCAGAATGTTCCCATAGATCTTGCACAACAGGATGCACATTATAGGGAGAAAGATTTCAGCGCCAGGAAGGACTTTGAAATCAAAGCTAGACAAAAGCGGGATTCATTAATTCATACATTCATTATCTTTCCAACAATTTTTGAGCATTTATAGTGTATGGGGCACTGTGCTAAATGTTGAAGAGATAAGTCAACATATTTGCTGCCCTCGGGGGAAAGCAATGGTGACAAGTGCTCCCTCTACTTAACATAACAGAAAGTGTGCACTGAGTGTGTTGGGAGCACGGAAGGGAATGTGACTGACACGGTTTCTAGGAAGGGCACATTTGAGCACAGCCTTAAAGATTGGCTAAGATCCATCAGGCAGAGAAAGCAGAATGCTTCTAGACCAAGGGAAACCCAGGTGAACGTGAGAAGGCGTAGAAGCCCAGGTGTCTCATCTGGGGGATGAATGGTGGCAGACACCAGGCCTGGCAAAAGATAAGGGGGATGGACGTGGGTCCAGACAAGGATAGGGAAATATAAAGTCACAGAGACACACAAAATTTTAGTCAGAAGGGAGCTTAGAGATGATGGAAGTCATCTTTGTCATTGTACTTGTTTTTTTCAATTTTGTGAGTGTGAGTGAAATAGACTTTATTGAAGAGTGCCTGAGGTTGGACACAGAGGAAGGGGACAGGAGAGCACCTCAAATAATTTAGAACTAAATGTGTTACTCCTCTTCTCTTAAGAGACCTACTAGGATGTTTTCAGTGACTGCTTTACCCTCTGTGGTGGCCCCCAGTCTCATGCTGTCTCAGTGGTTTTTCTCTACATTCTCTGCCATCTCAAGTCCTCATCCATCCCTGCAGACTGCACCCAGGCACAGGAAATTCTCTGTTGGATCTCCTCTAGGTAATGGTAGGTAATCAGAGAACCAAAGAACCTCCTGTTTACCCAGATCCTCCTTCCTTAGAAGGCAGGTGTTAGTTTATATTTGAAAAGTTCTAAAAGTACAAAAAAGTAAAAATTACATAACGAAGCAAAAGTTTCCTCCTTCAGTCTGTTAACATTTATCAGTCAAGATATTTTCCTGAGTTAAATCAAATATATCTTTCTCTACATATATACATGTACACTCACGTACACATATTTATAGAAAGGAAATTATGCCTTGCACATTGTTCTGATTTTTTATTTAAAAATATATTGTGAAAAACTTTCCAATGCCATACTTCATATACAGTCTAGTCCATAGACTAGATATATCATAAGTTTCAACTATTTTTCTCTTGATAGACATTTACGATAATTCCACCTGTTTGCTTTTACAAATGCTGATGTTACAAAACATCCTCGCACAGGAATCCTTATGTATTCTTGCTATTATCTCTACAGATGGATTTCTAGAGGTTAGGTTGTTAAATCAAAGAATAGGCACATTTTACATCTTATTAGGAATTATTCTTTTTAAAAAGTTTGGACTAGTTTACACTCCAACAGACAATTGAATGGGCGTACCTCTTCTACACTCGCCCTCCAATGCTTGAACTGCCTCATCATTTGACGGATGAAGACATGGCATAGAGAGGATTAGCAGTTATCTAATAACACACACCTAGGTTTTGGCAAGGCTGACACCAAGATTTCAGATCTATTGTCACTATACAATGAGATAATGCATGTAAAATATTAAGGACTATGCCTGGCACAATGTAAGTGCTCAATAAATGTTGGTTGTTGCTATTAGTAAAGCACACCGCCATGATAGGGACCTATTAGAAGCTTTTAATAGCTGGTTCAGTGTGGAAGATGGACTAGAGAGGAGAGAGAAGAGAGGCAGGGAGGCTCCAGGGAGCTCCTCCCAGGCTGGGTGCAATGCTCCTTCTCCTGTCCTCCCAGAACACTGTGCCTGCCTCTTCACAACATTAAATTTACTTAGTTGATTCATTGTCCACCATAATACTGTCCCTGGAGGACAAGAAAGTGAGAAGCTATGTTCTCCAACATCAGAGACTGATGACCTATAGGCTAGGATGCTATAGTCATCCTCAAATAGCCAGAAGGAATTTGAAGTGATAAACTTACAAGTTTGAGATTCTCTCACTCTATTGGTTGTTTAATGCCCAAAGGTTACCAAGAAGAAAGAGACAGTTATTGTCATAAATTATTGTGTGTTTTTTTTTTCACATGAGTTTCCTTTCTTCTATTAGGATGCAAACTCTTTAAAGGAGGGATCATATCTTAAACTTCTTTTATGATCTCTCCCACTATGACAACTAGTGTGTTGAGGAGCCCATGATTGGCACTCAATACACACAAAATGGGGAAAAGTAACAGGACTGGGTTTTGGTGTGATTTAAGGAAACCAGTCCCTTTGCTTTAGAGTCGTGTCTCATAGGTGTTTATTGATTACATCACCATGTGGCTATTTATCTAAAAGTCAATTTCACCTTTGCAAAGTGAGGAACGTACCCTCAACTACCCTCAGAACGGCGCTAGCCTCTCCGCTGCACACGTTCACCAGGGCATGCCTCACATTCTTCAGCTGCAAGTTGTGGATCTGGGTGGGCCAGAGAGGAATGTCTGGGGAAATGGGATTTCAGAAGGTAACAGCCACTGGAAGAATTTGGCCCCAAAGCCAAGGACTCCTCAATCAATATGCATGACTTTCGGAATTCCTATTTTAATCAGCGAAACAGAAATGAAATTCCAATGTAGCTTTTAGTTAAAAAAAAAAACAAATTACAAGTGGTATATGATATTCATGCATACCATTTCCTCTGAAATTCTTTTTAAGAATTGAAGAAAATAACCATATAACATACTGGAAAGAACACTAGCCTAGGCGTCCAGAGATTTAATTTCATGCCCTAAATTTATCACCTAGTAGCTATGTGATCAAAAGCAGTCAATTCCCCTATCTTACCTCATTTCACTCACTATAGAATGGGAGGATGGATGATATGTAAGCTCCACTTCAGGCCCAATAATAAATGAGTCCATAATTCCCTGACTAGTGTTGAAGACCCATCCATCCATCCATCTATCCATTCATCCATCCATCCATCCATCCATCCATCCATCCTTTCCACAAACATTTACTGAATTCCTACTTGTGCTATGTCCACGTGATTTGAGTCCTTCTGCTTTGGGTTGATAGGTTGATGGCATCATCATCCTTCCAAGTACCCAGACTCGACATCTTGGGTAAATTCTGACCCCCTCCTCTTCTCTCATCCACTTCACCTTCAACCAGTCCCCAGTGTTTATCCTTTCTCAGTGTCTATCTCTGGTCCCTCCTCTCCATTCCCTGCCCACTCCATTGCTCTTCTTCCAGCCTCACCAGCTCTCATTTGAAATGTTGCAAAAACATCCTAAGTGGTCTCTCAGCCTCAATAATCTTCCTTCCCAATCCATTACACACGCCATGCCTAGAATTATCTCCAATCTTTCATTTTAACCAACATTCTCTGAAGGTTTGTTGAACGTAGACACTGTGCCTGGACCTTAAGGAGCTCACAGTCCAGAGAGGAAGGCAGACAAAACTAAAGGTAAGTACAATACGATGCGGGACTTCGATGGGGGAGGAACGCTCAGAATGTTAGATTTCTTCCTTTCCTCTCCTAAAAGCTTCTTCCTTAGTTGCTTCCTAAGCCTGCTTCCTCCATGCCCCTCATAGCACTTTTTTTTCTTGTTTCTAGCATCTCACTCATTACGTCCTCTTTCCTGTTCTTTCTCCACCTGTCTCTCTCCTTGACCAGCCTATGAGCTCCTTGATGGCAGGGATATGATCAACAGAAGCCATCCTACCAAGTCAGAAACCTTAGGTGGCTCCCTTTTGCCCTCAGGGGGAAGTCCAAACCTTTATATTGGACATTTAAAGCCCTTAAGAGTTTGGGTCTAACTATCTTTCCAATTAACTGTGCTAATCGACCCATATTCAATCCCATCCCAATCCCAAACCCTCTTATTCTCACCCCACTTAACCTCTGGAATCTCATTCTTTAGGTACACAACAGCTTGACCACACCCAGTACTCTCACATTCACTGTCTTTGGGTAAGCCATTCCCTCTTTTGAGAATACCCAATATACTTTTTTCCCCTATTCCCCTGCCTACAGGGATTTGCTTAAAGGATCCTATCCCCTCATCAAGATCTAGTTTAAATTCTATTCTTTCCAAGAACCTTTGCAGAGATCAGATCCACCCATTCAGAATTAATTTTCACCTGCTCCCAAATACTTCTTATAGCAAATGTTCTAACACATTGTGTGGTCACTCTTTTGCAGAGATTTTATGAACCTTTCTGTCTACTTCTTATATTATGAGCTCCTGGGGAGAAGTGCCCATGTCACTTGGGTTTTTGCATCCTCTATAGCACAGAGCCTAGTGCCTGGCACTTAGGCTCGCTCTGTACTGAGCAGTTGCCATATGCCAGGTACTGCACAGGTTTTGTGACATTTCATCCTCCCAGCAGATCAGGAAACCGGGCTCAGAATGAGGCTAAGTAACCTGCCCAAGGCACCAGCAGGTATGTGATATGATTTAGATTTGAACACAGGTGACTCTTAACAACCAAGCTACATTGCTTCCCTACAAGGTGCCACAATCAATGCTGAACGGTTTTGAAGCCATTTGGAGGAGAGATTGAAGATACAGTGAACAAACATTTCCTGATTATCTAGGGAGATTTCTAAAGCTTTTTTGAATGAGTTGGCATCTGATCTTGTCCTCGAAGACTAAATAGGAATTTGACAAAGAAAAAAAGGTAAGAATATTCTAGAAAGAGAATAAAATTTGAACTAACTTCCTAATAAAGTGAATAAAGGGTGTTTTGGAGAGAAGATGGGAGCTTTTACTGACTCACTTCCCCAGCCAGACTGTAAGCAATTGAAGGAAGGGAACATCTTGGTCTTGCTTGGGGTTGCATCTCTATTGCCCACCGCGGAGTCTAACACAGAGCACATGTTGAATAAATATTTTGTACGAATTAATCGACTAAATATATACTATTGAGGCATTTTTTGTGTTCATGTAATTTTGCACTCACTCTCGGCCTAGAATGCTGAACATCCTAAATGTCTTTTTGGAGGCTGTAAGAGCCCAAACCAAAACTTTCAGACCCCGAAAGTGAAACCTCCAGTCCCTAGAAAGTTTCACTGACCAACCCAGTTTCACTGACTGGCTGAGTAAAAAACAAACATTAAACCAACAGAACAAGCTACAAAAAATCAAATAAGAAAAAAATCTTTCAGTTCCAAGAAACTTAGGTATTTTCAGTAATGTGCCTCCTGAAAGGAAACCAGAGGTCTTAGGCGGTGTCAGTTTCATTTCCAGTAGAGAGCTTTGACCTTCTGTCTCCTAAGGACTGAGGAAAAGCCCCTCCGCCCAGCAGCTGTGCAGGGGGCCTGGGTCTGAAGACACAAAGGGAACTGAGGCAGAATTGATGAGGTTCTTCTCACATTGTATTAGGTCGTTTCACGTCTCCTCGGTTTGTATTAGAATAAGCTGTGAGCAGGTCTGTGTCGGCGAGCATATTCAGATCACATTTGTTGAATCAGTGAGTCAGAAAATAGCTCAAAGCAGAGCTAGTGAGAGAGAATTTAGCATGATCAAGTACAAAATGCATTCAACTTGGGGCCTGAGAATGAGCCTGTTCTTTCTCCACCACATATTAGCTGGGTGACCCTGAGCAGTCACCAATTTTCTCTGGGCCTCAGTTTCCCCATTCAGCTCTGAATATTTGGCTGATCCAGTTAAGAACCACAGTGCCTGAGTTGCATTCCCAACTGAAACTGACAGATTCCTTAGAATAACACAGCTGAGGATGGACTTGGGAGGGTGTGGAAACCAGGCACGGAGGCTTCCTTCACTCTTAAGGACTTGGAGGTGGGGCAACCCAGGGAGCTTGGGAAAGATAGAAGTACACAGGGTCTGGAGGCAGGAAATTGGCATTTGAATCCCTGCATTATCACCGATTGGCTGTGTGATCTTCATCATACTGCTTAACCTCTCTGAGCCTCAGAGTCCCCATAAATCCAAAGGATGTAATACCTCCCCTCCGTGAATCTTCCTTCCATCTTCCACACACACCACCAAAATGTTGTTAGGAAGGCTGAAAGTAATGTATGTGAAAGACACTGTGAGCTAAAAAAGCACAAGTCAAATATGTGTTATCATTCTGAAGATTTTTTTTCCCTAAGAGAGCACAGAAAAGGAAATTTATTCCTGGATAATTTTTCTGTCAAGAGCAGTAATGGTGACGTTGTAGGTACCACCACTGCAGTAATGAAGACAACAAATAATGGAGAACATTCTCAGGGAATACTGTCACAGTGCCAGCTCCAAGATTTGATTTCCATTGGGTCATGAGTTAGCATTTTTCCAGTAGAAATGAAAGGCCTCCTCAAAGAAGGAATCATGGTGTTAGGCAAAGGCAAGAATGTACCATTTGGCTGTTCAGGTACCTGTAAGTAACTTGGCCCTACACTCACTTGTCAACAAGGCTATCACCCTGGAAGGTGGCTAGGTGACCCATGTCTTTAGCAACTAAGAACTTCAGAACTAAGAGAGGCTTTTGAATGTTGGCTGGTTCCTCAGAGGGGGAGTCAAGGAGCTCTTGCAAGGGCGGCCCTCCCAACGCCTCAGGCCAAGCCAAATCACGCTGGGCCCAGGGTTAGAACTGCACTCTCCAGTTGTGGGAAAGTTCACATCTAGAGTAACAGCCTAGTAAGCAGTCTAGATACCAGGCCAACAGGCTGGTGACTGTCCAGGAAGCTTAACTAGCTCAGAAACAATGTAGAATTTCAGATCAGAAACCTCTAGGGCCCAAGGGACAGGTTCAAGTTAGAAAGAATAATGTAACTCGCACTTGTAAATGCTTTGATTTATGGATCACTTGTTCGTCCTTTGAGGGAAATATAGAAGAGTGGCTAAGCGCATTCACTTCTGAGCCCCGAGTGTGTATCCTGGCTCTGCTCCTTGCTAGCTGTGCGATCGTGGACACCCAGTGGGTGCTATGTCAATGTTAGCTGTACTCTTTGATGTGCTACTTCATGCTCACAGCAACCTCTGAGGTCAGTGGTATAATCATCTTCTCGTTGCAGATGGGGAATCTAAAGTTCAGACAAGTGTATCCCCACACCCCTTTGCCCTACTCTTCCTCTCAAGTGACACTTCCTTCTATATCTGCTATCTAAATGCCATCTGTCCCTTGGATCTGTTCAAATGCTAGCTCCTCTACAAATTCTGCCTCCAGAATGGAATTAATTTCAGCCTCCTCCAAGATCCATAGCATTTTGTTGGTATCTCTATTACACTATGGCACTCACTTGTGCCATAGTAGGCAATAAAAAGGACCCAGATAAGCACATAGGGCACTGCAGACTGGGATGAAGACCAGAGAGAGAAGCACAGATGAAGAACTCGGGAGGATCAAAGGAAGGAAGGTTTCCTCCCCGACGCATTCATTCCCTGTTTCTCTCATCTGACAGTCACAATACGTCACGGTACCTTTGAAAGCCCTTACCACTTTCTGGTTCCAATCAAAGCTAACTCCATATATGCTCTCTCCCTTCTGAGAGGGAGTATCTCAGGGGGTGAAACAGTTCAGATTCACCTCCACATCCTCCACAGCACATGGCCAAAGGTTGCAAGCGCTCAAAAATGCGTATGGCACTGAACTGAGAGAAGCTTGCTGACAGTGGGTGATGGTGCTGGATGACGGCGGAGATGAAATGATAACAGGGAGGTTAACTGAACCGAAACCCAGCCGTCACGAAGGGTGATGTACGTACGACATTTCACTATGACTGAGTGATCAACAAGAGATCCACGAATCAGACCTAGAAATGCAGCCTACTCATTGGCAAACTGAAAAGAAACTGGAAAATGGAAAAGTCATATGGGCGGGGACAATCTTAGCTTAAGCCTGATCTATAGATTAATGTAGCAGTTGCATATGGAAATACTGTTTCCCCTGACTGTTTAAAAAATGTAGGTTTTGAAATCACTAGAAAAACTCTATTATTGTTCCTCATTAGGATGATATAGAAAATATCTAAAGATATAGATAAGAGAAACAATCTCATCACAGCAAGTTGGGTGTCATTAAATTTCATTGGAGTTCCCTTGATCTTCCTGTCTGATTTTATGTAATTGAGATCATACTGATTCTGTACATTACAAAATATATTTTATTTCTTTTTTGAATAAATAACACACGCATAAGGTACAAAACTGAAGAGGCACAAAAGGGCAGACAGTAAAAAGTCAGTCTATCTCCCACAGCTTCCTCCCACCCCCCAGCTTTCTCCCAAGTCTCTCATGTAAGTAACCTTTGAGAGGAGTCCTGTGCCTACCATTGTACATTTTTTGAGTGAGTTGGTAGCCCTTAATCCTTCAAGGTTTTCAGGAACCAAAAATTGTCTATAAGAACAAAACATGTCCCTAATGTAATGTATCTGTGCTGATAAAAGACACAATTATGCCACCTTTACGCCAGTTACATAACCAGGATTACACAGTGCAACTCTTTCTAAATAATATTCTCAACTGACAAAGGTAGTTGGAGGTGCTTCATCATGATACAATCCCTTCACAGGCCTCTGTCCCAAAGATGTCCCTGAGATGTTCCCAGTACCTCCATGGTGGTTCAAAAAGCTGAGAACTTGAAATCAGAGTCTGCATGTGTCTGGGTCATAGTGACTAAGACATTGACCCCAGGCCTATGTCCCTAATGGCAGGACTCCCCATCTCCCAAGTTCAAGTGTGGCAAGGATTTCTTCATCTTGCTCTGCCCTACGGTGCTGGGCTAGGCAGTGTGCGAAGAGTCGGTGGGGGAATTCCAGTTCCAATGAAGCAATTTAAAGAAAGTCATTTCCATAAAATCTAGCACAAAATAGAGAAAGCCATTCTATACTTACCCAAACTCTGTGCTTTTCAAACTCACCTCCCCACCCCACACACAAAGAAGTGGAGGAGTGGAACCCAGAATTTTCCTTGAGAGCTGGTGCCATGCACTGCCCCACAGGCTCACATTGTCACAAATCACGGTGAGTATGTGCTGCCCACTACCTCATTGTGGCTCTTCTTCCAGTAGGCAGTGTCAAGAGTTTTTCAGGAAACTGCTACAATTTGGAAGTTTATTTACCAGTGAAGTGAATTTCCCTCTCTGCTCTCCTTCCTCTCCTCCCAGTACCCATCTGATAAAGTTACAGAAGGCGTCTTGGATTCACAACCCCTCCACCAGCCCCTCACTGAATAACACGTTGTCTGGCAACAGGAGGCATTTGCTTACATTTGGAGGGAACGCCTGCATCAACTCCACTTGTCCCTGAATTGGAACCGATGGGCCTCACGTGCTGCAGCCAACAGTTTGCTTTCACCCACTCCCCTCTCTGAGATGAACTTTTCCCAGGGAAAACAAGAAACCTACATGCCATCCTGGGTGAGAGACGAACAGGAGCTGTGTCCCAGCATCACATCCCAGGCATGGCAGGCAAGAACACACTCTGAGGGGTTTCCAACAGCAAGCCATGCTTCAAGCATCGCTGGAGAGACCCTGTGAACCAGATGATACAAATTCTCCCTCCAGAGTACTGTAGGCTCTGTATTTAGTTCAGTTCATGGGCATTGAGTTCTTACCGTGTGCAGTATAAGGCACCAAGCTACTGGCTCCTTTAGCAAGCCTCTGTAACCTCCCTCCCCTGAGTCTGACTTTGCTCAGTTAGTCACTGTGGCAGGCAGAACAATGGCTCCCCAAAGATGTCCACATCCTAATATCCAGAAGCTGTGAATATGTTATGTTACATGGCAAGGGGTAGCTAAGATTGTAGATGGAATTAAGCGTGCTAGTCAGTTGATCTTAAAAAATAGAAGGATTATCCAGGATTATCCATGTGGCCACACTGTAATCACAAAGATCCTTAATAGAGAAGACAGAAGCAGAAGAGTCAGAACCAGAGTGGTGTCATGATGAGAAAGACTCAGGCTGCCATGCTGGCTTCGAATGTCTAGGAAGGGGCCATGAACCAAGGAATGTGGGCAGTCTCTACAATCTGGAAAAGACAAGAAAATTCGGTCTCCCCTAGAGCTTCCTTGTGGTTTGTACCTTGTACCAGTCATCAGGGTCCAACCAGGGAAACTGAAGCCACTCTAAATGTCTAAACACAGGTAATCTAATACAGATCATTGGCTGTCCAGGTGACAGAAGAAGTTGAGAAGCCAATCCAGCCATTAGCAATAGCAAAGGTTGCTGCTAAGCTGGGCTAGAAGGACAAAGAGAAGAGGTCATGTTACCGGAGTCCAGAGGCCAGAGTCACCTGGTGGCAGATGGACCATGATGGGCCTGTCCAGCAGGAGCTGGGGCCATGGAGGGGACAGAGCCCTGCAGTAGATGCTGCCTGAGGCAGAAAGGGAGAGAGAGAGATACTCTGGTTTCTCCCTTTCTCTTGCCCTCCAGTCTCCTGCCAAAGCCTCCCATTGGCTGTTGCCAGCTGAAAGACAGCTGAGATGGCAGCCTGGGATACACAGGGGTCAGCCGTCCCACAGCACAGAGCAGAGCTGGGGAAGAGCAGTGAATGGGTTAGTGGATCTAAGGATGAACAGGCCCAAGACTGTCACACACCTCCTTTCTGCATTGATCACCACGAATCTGGAAACATAATTTATTATTTAAAATCCAAATTCTTTACCATGGCTTCTTGCAGCCTACATAATCTGGCCTTTTTCTAACTTCTCTGCCCTCATCCTGTAAAGTTCTCCCCTCATTCACAGCACCCTCACCACATTGGGCTTTGCTCTGTTCTCAACATGCCAGCAAGTCCCATCTCAGGACCTTGTACTTGTTTTGTTCTGGCCTCTGCTGGACTCCTCACCCCTGTCTCTTCCCCAGCTGACCCCTTTTCATCATTCGCATCTCGGCTCAGATAACACCCTCCCCCATCTAAGATAGGCTCCCTTGCCCAAAGTCACCATCATAGCCCCTTATTTTATTTTCTTCAGAGCACCCATTATTGCCTGAAATTATCTTGGTTATGTTTACTTGTTTATCATAACCTTCCCCAAACTGTAAGCTCCTTGAGGTTAGAGGTCCTGTCTTGTTACTTGCTATTTCCTTGTATCAGAGTTGGCTGGATACACCAACTCTGGATACACCAAAATCTGTTCCTTCTTCCTGCAAACAGAGCAAGGCTCATTTCAGATTCGTTTGTAATTAAATGTGACAGAGTTCTAGCTAATGGAACGTGAGTGGAAATGCATGGTGCTGCTTCCAGCCTGGCGGTGAAAACCTCCCAGCATACTCCTGGATGTTTTTCACCTTCTACCAGGTGATGACAAGGCCCTAGGGGATGGTAGAGGCACAAGACGAAAGAAACCTGGGCTCTTGAGTGACTAAGTGAAGGAGAGTTGCCCTAGCAACCTATACACCTATCCAAGACTGTTAGGTGAACAAGAAATAAATGTGTTTTGTGCTGAGTCATGACATTAGCCTACCCTAACTAAAACAATTCCCAATGCCAAGAATTCCCAATGCCTGGTCAGCAATGGACCCTTAATTGCTATTGAATGACTGAATGTTAGGCACTCAATAATTATGCATTCAGTGATGGAATGTCTCTTTCTTGCCCTCACTCCTTACCTACCAATCTTCTGGGGGAAAGGGAAGTGTTATATTAATCTCTGTACTCTTGGTGCTTGCCATTGAATCAAAACCTTAGTAGATGTTCAAGGGATGTGTGTTGCACTGAGTTTCTAGGCAGCAGGAGAGAGACAACGAATGACAAAGCATGCTCTAGAAGCATGAGTTGAAGGAGGAGCTCTACATTGCTGTAACTACCAATGTTTGTGCCCCTCTTTAGAGTTTACAAAGGGCTCTTCACTTGAGTCTTATGATAACTCTGAAAGGAAATTACTATTATGATTCCCATTTTACAGATGATGAATCTGAACTCAGAAGGGTTAATTAACTTGTTCAAGATCTTACTTTTTCAAGAGACGAAGCTGGAATTAATTCATTGGTCCAAACATTTATGGAGTGCCTGTGATGTGCTAGCCCTTGGCTGAAGCTTCTGCACCTAGTAGGGGCTTAGGAAATAGGAGAACCCAAAGTTCAAAAACATTGGAATTACTTCCCAGGAGCCGAAAGGGAGGCCCCTGGTTCCAGCGGGGGACCGAGGACCAAGAGAATTGCCTGTGACCTGCAGCTTATGTGTTAAGGTGGGACTCTGCTACCGCTGCTATGTGCCTGAGTGCAAGTTTCTGGGTGGTCTGTCAGGCTTGCCTGCAGGCACCAACATTGCAGTGACCCCTCAGCAGCTCTCCCACTTGCCCAGGCTAACGGCCCTGGCATTCTAATCTGCCCTTTTCCATACATTCTTTCTTCCTTCCCGTGCCAAGATTTCAGTCGATGATTTAGGGGGGGTTTCAGGCCATTTAGCTCAGCCAGAGATTTGGGTGAAAGTTTCCTTCCACCCACCCCAGGCCTCAGATAACCCATCAGAGTGTGACAGCCTGCGTGAAGGTGGGGGAAGAAACGCCGTGGAGATTTTCAGGCACAGGACTGGAGCAAAAGTTTCTGCAGCTGCTGCAGTTATCTGCTCTATTCTGGCTGTACAAAATGTGTCAGTGATGGGTTGGTTGGAAAACTAAGGACAAAAAGCCAAAGAGGTTGTAACTTGTCTAAACAGAGAAGGCAAAGGCCCCTGGATGGTCGCCTGCAGCCCAGGTTATTAGTCAATGTGAGGAGGACGAGAGCTGCTGTCTGAGGGGCAGGTGGATGACGAGGAAGAGGAAGGTTAGACGGTCGAGTCATTGCCAGGGCTCAGTCTTTCCCAGCCTGACGACACTCCTCTCCACACTTGGGTGCCTCTCTCTGTAAATAAATCCTGACTGCTCTTACAGTGCAGGATATCCCACATACCACACGACTGAGGCGGGGTGAAATACAAATATGCCTTTTCATAATAGCTTTACACCTGGAGCAGCAGAGGACTGGTTTATTACCTTGGTAAACAAAAGTTAGAACTCAAGCAAAGTACAAACTTTGCCCAAGGCACTTCTGACAGTGCACTTTGTGTTTGTGAAGTGAACTCGAGATATATACTATGTGAAGCAATGGAAGGTTGGGCTTTTTCTTTTTTTTTTTTCCTCTCCCTTGTCTGATTTCCAAAGTTTAAAAGTTCGTGGGGGATGGCGGGGTGGGGGGAGTGAGGGCAGAGAGAGAATTTGCTTTGGCTCTGGTTTTTTTGAGCATTTTGAAATCATGCTGTTTGGTGTGAAAAACTATGTGAGCCAATTTATATCGTTTTCCAGAGAGGGAGATTGTACTTTCCAGAGAGAGCGTACTTCTTGAGGCTCTCAAGTTGACAATTAGAGTTCGTGGGTGGGAGGCAGGGTAAACCAGTTTGAGGAACACATAAAGGAATCAAGATTTGTGTTGAACTTAAACATTAAATAAATAATAAATATTTATTCAGTGCCTATTTGGTGCCAAGGGCAGAACCATGAACTTTCATAAACATTATTTCATTTAATCTTCACAAGGACATGGAGTAGGAATTATTGATCAAAATGTCCATGTTACAGGTGAGGAAACTAAGGCTATGGTTACTGAAGAGATTCAAACCCCAGTTTTCTTTTTCTTTTTTTCTGGTTTTATTGAGAAATAATGGACATCCATCACTGTATAAGTTTAAGGCGTACAGCATGATGGTTTGATTTACGTATGCTGTGAAACGGTTACCGCAATAGGTTCAGCTAACATCCATCTTCTCATATAGATACAATAAAAAGAAAAGAAGAGAAGGAAAAAAATTTCTCCCTGTGATAAGAGCTCTCAGGATCTACTCTCTGAACAACTTTCCTATATATCCTACAGCAGTGTTAGCTGTAGTCACCATGTTGTACATTACATCCCTAGTACTTGTTTATCAGCCGCATTTTCTAATTCCAAATTTAGCATTTTTTGTACTGTCCTCCAACCTCCATACAGGGTCACAGACTATGTCCTATCCTGTCTCTTTGCTTGTCCCCAGTCTATCCCCTATTTTTCTGCCTCATTCTTGACCTGCACTTGAGGAAACAACTGGTCTCCATTCTTTGAAGCATTTCTCCCGAGAGGATTACCATACTCTTTACCAGCCACCTGGCCATCTGGGCTGCTCTCTCACCAACCAGCACCTCCATGCATTCAAGTGCAAAGGATTCGAAACATGTGGATTAGATTTCCCCTCAAAGCACACGTGAGCTTAAAAGCAAAGGCAGCAACGGGGAAGCGAGAATACATCTCGTGTTCAGTCGGCTCTACAAATGCCTCTGCGTTCTCCCGTCCCCAGCTTGAATAAATCAGATAAGCTTCAGCAAAAGCATCTGAACTTTTTGGGTCCTTTTCCAAAACAAGCCTTTGAACCTGAAGAACTTTGCCCTTCTCTGTTTGTGTGTTTACTTCTCAAACGTTCAGCTGGGGCTTGCCTGTTGTCTAGCTCAAGCCAGTGAAATTTTAACTCTTTCATCTGCAGATTAATGCCCAAGCCTCCTAAAATGAGAGTGGACTCATTAGGTTTATTTTTAAAAGAACTCTAAATGAATGTATCAACTTGTCCCTGTCTTCACAGATGAAGGATTCTTTGTGGGAACATATTGAGCTGAGGCTGGGGAGAGGTGATGTCATTAAGGCATTGTCAACTCAGCAGTTTCAGGGTACCAGAGCTGTGGCTGCTTGTGTTCAGCGGGATTCCAAGGGAAAGCCCGGTCCCCCTCCTCCAACTCCCCTTCCATCCCCACCCTCTACCATTAATGCACCCTTAATTGCAGCTCCTTGAGGAAGGCCTTTGGCTTTATTTATTGCAAGCTTTTAAAAAATTATTGGAACACAAATATTCGTTGCAAGGAAACAGATTTCAGTTGCAAATGAACTAAACACAATCCTTGTACTGGAACCCTTGAGGGAAAATAAACGAGGATCTCTGGGCTGTGAGGATGCTTGCTTTGAGGACTCTGCTCCGAAAACCCAGGCAAGCCAACTAGTGGAATATTAGCCCTTAAATGAACTTTAAAGAACATCTAACCCAAGCCCTTTCTCTCACATAGGAGGAAACCGAGGCTCAGAGTGGAACAAGTAAGGCTGAGGCTTACATAGCCAGCCAGTGACAGGTCTCCTCAACTTCCCTGGCCAGGGCCCATAACTATCCCCCATGCTGTCTTTCATTCTGGGAGAAAGTGAAATTAAATAAAGACAAAAGCCTGGTCCTAAATCCTGGCCAGGATACACTTATCCTAGTTTTTCATCACTGCTTGTCAATACGTGTCCATAGATTGAGTCCATGGAAAGATGTTTACCCTAAGAAGAGAGATAGGAAACCTCGAATACTTCTGAAACATTGATTAGAAATCTTATCCAAGGTTAAGAGGTCTTAGTGCATCTTTACATGGTTATGATTATAAACCAGATAAGCAATGCTTAAAAAGAATCCATATTCTTTTCCTACTTTCAATCTCATTCTCATTAGCTTTTTTGATTTTCATTGGTGACTTTAAGTTGCTATGGGTCCCTGTCATCGGGAAATGCAGTTAGTCAGGCCATGATCGTGTCCTAAATTGAAGTAACTGATAGAACCTTGAACTATTAGGGCTAAAAGGAAATTTAGTGATACTCTGGACCATATTCCTCACTTTACAGATGAGTATAATGGAGCTGAGAGAGGGTAAGTGACTTATCCGGGGTTACCCAGCATACCAATGGACTACAACCATCCATTCTCCCAGCCGTGTAGAAGGAGGGTCCTTCCATCTGACAAGTACAAAGCAGCACTCTTTGTAATGCTCAGGTGTCATGTATAAATAATGAATGGATTTTGCCCAACTCCAGGGAGTTGAATATTTATTGCAGCCTGGGTCTGACAAATCCACAGGCATCTCCATGAGGTATGGATCATGAGTTGTCCATGCCATCTTTTGTTTCGTGGAAAGACTGGTATACAGGAAACAAGGGAATTTTCCAAGATTATATGATGAATCAGCACAGGCTCTGAGGCAACATGCTATTACTGGATGAGGCATCAGAAGACATAAATTCCAGTCCTCACACTATCTCTAATCATGTGGGATCTTGAGGAACTCACTTCCCTTTCTGAGCCTCAGTTTCCCCATCCACGGAAGGGCTTTGCTGGATGACCTCTAAGAACCTTTCAGCTCTGATGGCCTGTGGATCTAGAAAACAAGGCTCAGAGCTATTTCTTGCCTAGAACATGATGGTATGAGGCCAGAAATTGACTGCTACAATAACACACTGCCAGCATTTTCAAACTGTAGGGGATAAAAGGGTTCTGCCTCCAAAATAGAATAACAGTGTCTTGTAGCAATTTGTATGCAAAAAATAATAAGTTCAGTTTTATTTTTTTACGACTTTTTTTCTCAAGCTCTTTGTGCATGTTATCACTTGTCTGCTTGCCAGGACGAGCATATAACACAACAAATAAACTAATAGAAAAATAGCAATAGGGAAACTCAGAAATATGATATCTTCATCATTCTTACTTTTTGAGGTATAGGAAGGAAAATAAATAATATTTATTGGACACTTACTACAGTTTATATACATCATCTTATTTAAGATGTTTAAACAATCAGTGTTATCTTTACAGGAGAAGGCACTGAGGCTGAGATGAAATAATTTGCCTAGTACACACACAATTGTTAAGCAGTAAAGCCCAGATTTGAAGCCAGCTTTCCTCACTCTAAAGCCCACATTTTCCACAATCCTAAATTGCATGCATAAAACACAGCCATATTGTTTGTTAGCAAACTTGCTTTTCCATAAGAGACGGAAATGAAATATATCAACATTTCATTGGGTTCCACAAAGAACAACATCATGGTTTCCCTGGGCTCCAACGTCTGATCATCTTTAAAAACAGGCAGAGAATGCAAGGCATTAGTCTGACTTTCCCCAATAATTTTGAAGAGAGGGGACACTTACCTCTAGAAATATTCTAATCAGAAACATTTACTAATATATCCATATTAAAGGCCAGGTGGCTGTTTCTTTGTTTAGAATTCATGTTACTTCAAACATGCACGAGGCTTTTTGTTCTGACCCCCTCCCTTGTTATTCAATCCTGTAATCCTCCCAAGGATATAGGGCAAGATTACAGTGGACTTGAAGAACCTGTTTCTGATTCAGTCTCCCCTAAGAGGGAGTACATAGTATCTCCTCAAAGTGGCCCGTACACCAGTTCCCAAACCTATGGAGTAACCGGGACCAGATCCCACAAGTTCATTCATCCAACATTTATTGACAGCCTCAGATGCTTCTGGCACAGTGCAAGACTGATGTTACCAAGACAAATATAATTTAGCCTTGACCTGGCCTTGGACACCTAACCCAGGCCTGACCTAGACCCCAGGAACAACCGTGGGAGGCTGCATTGTCTTGTGCCTGCTTCCAGGATTTAGAGATAAAGTCATGTGATGTGGCAAAGGGCCCTGCATTTTCTGTTTTGGCTTTCATTGGAATGAAAATTGCTGTGCCCATTTTATCTCCTGGTAATTGCCAGAAAACCAGAGAATGTTAAAGTTTGAAATGACTGTAGAGATTTGGCTATCACTTCAGTTCAATTCCCTTCTTTTAGAGATTAGGTTACTGAGGTTCAGAGGGTGGAAGGGTTGTCCAAAGTCACCTATGGAGTGTGGGGCAAGACTGGGATTAAAACTCAGATCTCCTGGCTCCAGGCTGCCTTCACTGCTGTTGTCTAATTGCCTTGGTAGTGGGAAAGACATTAGCCTGATAGGAAGAGAAGTCAATCTTTGTTTAAGGAAAATTTATGACCCAATGGATAGACAGATCTGTACTTCCTCAAACTACAGCGGCTCATGGTTGTGTTGGGCTGATTCTGTGACTTCGTAACAAAAACACCTTATGCTGCAGCCACTCTGAACATCCTGAAGACAACAGATCTTTTCATGCTCTGCACATTATGCCCCGCATCTGGAATATCCTTCCCCGTTCTCCTCCTGACAAACGCTTACCCTTTCAGACCCAATTCCATCACTTTCTCTGTGGAACTGTGGTGGATTTGTTCTGGCTCAACTTAGGTAAGCTGGAACTGTGTTTCCCAGACTCCTCTTCCCTGCATAGGTCCATAGTCATGTTGGCCACAGGCCACAACCTGCCATGTCTTACGCAGGTTGTTCCTGATCTGCTGGCTCACCTGTTGAGGTGGGGCAGCAGCTGAGCCCTCAGCTCCTCCAGTTCCCACCAGATCTCCTCTTGTAGCTCCTCTGATTCCTGGATCAGCATGGAGAACTCCATGGGGAAGCCCAGCTTGTCCTGCAGGTCTTTAACATCATCACGTGGAGGCAGTGAGAAGCAGAAACAGGCTCCAGTTTGTCCATGCAGGTTGCAGTCTATCCTTGCTTTTTCCACTTCATGCCCGTTTGTCTTTCCAACTGCCTGCCCTGCCAATTCCAAGTCGAGCACCAAACTCTGAAGCCGCAGCCTCAGATGAGCCAGTTCCTACAATTATGAGGCTTGAGCCCCCCTAGTGAATCTGATTCTATATCACACGTAGTGGTTCTGCTTCTCTGATGGCACTCTAACTGATCAGGAGTCTTCTGTGAATCCCTCAGAATCAAGCATCTCTCGGCTGTGCACTTCTATAAAAGCACACAACACACCATGCTGCCCTTTAATGATTGACAAGTCTCTCGCTCCCATTAACGGGGATAGCTGACACGAATTGTATGCTGAATTTGTGCCAGAAACTATTTTGAGCACTCATTCAATCCTAACAACAACCTAATGAGGTAAGTGTTGTTATTGTTATTTCCATTTTGTAGACAAGACAGCTGGGGACCAGAAAAGTTAAATGATTCACCCAGGCTTTCAAAACTAGGAAGGGGAAGACCCGGGATTCAAAACCAGGCAGCCTGGTCCGGAGCCAGCACTCTGACCTTCCCTGTGGTGAGCTCTTCAATGAGCAAGTCTCATCCATTGCTAAACCCTGGCACTAGAATGAATGAATGAATCCATCTACTTCATCTGTGGAGAAAATAACTTTTCTACAAAGTCGATGGAGAATTGATGAAAATGGAAGCTTTGGGGCCTAGGATCCTACTGTACCTCGAATGCTATGCTTCCAGACTGGAAGGTGAGATTATAAACGGTCCATGGTCAAGATCTTGTTAGTGGACAAGAGACCTGCTTACACATCCGACAGCACACCACCGGGTGAGCCTGCTGTTCTCCCCCGCCCAGGCAGATGCCGCACCCTGGGTGGAGCCCTCTCTACTCTGTGAGTCTCCCCAAGTGGAGGGCTGAGGCTGGCTGGAGGGAAGAATTCCTACACAGGTGCCAGGCATACAATTAGTGTTTAACACTTCACTTTTTATATGTAATGATGAAATGTGACTTCAAAACTATCTTGTTGTACGTAGTAAACATGGACTGGGACTCATGTTTAATTTTTAATGTGGTTGTCAATTTCTAGATATCAAACTAGAATAAAAATTCAATTTTGGATTTCAAACTAGAGTATCTTGGGCAATAGAGTCTGCTGTTCAATATGAAATTGGGCTTTCCCGGCTCCCCTATCCAGAAGGGATACAGGGAAATTTATGGCCTCTATCTTATGTATGACACACCAAAAATTTTTAAAAAGAAGAAGAAGAAAGAAAGAAAAAAATGGCAAATAAATTAGAATATGTTGGAAAAACTGGTAAGAAACAAACTTTAATTGCTACAACAGTTAGGTCAAATGCCCATATTTCTCTTCGAGGACACTGAAGGGAGGCAGATAAAGGTCTAAAGGCTTTGTGCAACTTGAAGTGTTCTACTATTCACACAAGAGGGGAAAACCCTCACGACATTCCAAGTTTCATTAATGTCCAGTATTGATATTATGTACATGTTCTGCATAAGCCAAACCAGGAGAAGTGTTTGTAAGATGCGAATGCAGGGCTTTTATTCAGGGCCAAATTTGGAGAGGACTTCTGAATTGATCTAGTCCAACCTTTCATTTCACAGATGAGGAAACTGAGGCTCTGGGAAGATAGATCGTCCAATTTTCAACTGATACTAGCTGACCTGAAAAACAGGCCCAGAGCAAAGATGTCACAGCTGGGAAGCAGGAGAGTCACGTGAGACCCAGGGCTCCACCTCCAACACAGCTCCCACCCTGGTCATGCAGTTTCCTCTGCTTCCTGGAGCCCTACAGCACCCCACGCCTCCTCTGTGGGATGCTAAAGCAAGTGCGCTGACCTGAGGCCCTGCAGGCAATAAAATCCCGTTGCCCAGCCTGTGGCTGGTTCTAACCTTCCTGAGATTTTAGCCCAAGCTCATTAACCCTTTCCATTCTTCCCACCCCTTCTGAGAGGTAGCTTTCCAAAACAGCCCCTGCCACATCCCCCAGTCCCCTGATAGGAGCCTCATAAGAACTCCTTTTTTCATTTCAAATCCAAAGGAGAAAAGGGGCCCAGAAGGTGGGGATAGAGCCCCTAAGGAGATTTATTTCCCCTTCCCTTACAAATCTTCTTCCCATCAAGAAACATTTCCCCTAGAATAAAATACCACCAGTGCTGAGAGCCACTGTAAACATTCCAGGTCAATTCATCCACTTATTGGATGAGACTGAGACCCAGATAAGGGGAGTGCCCTGTCTAAGGGTGTGCAGAGAGTGAGGTGGGCTGGGCCAGAGGAGGGATCTCGGTCCCTGGGTACTGCTCCTCCCACCAAACCAGCCCAATGTGTGTGTGTGTGTGTGTGTGTGTGTGTGTGTGTGCGCGCGCGCGCGCGCGCCTGCACGTATGTATTTGATACCAGGAACCAGGATTGCACTGAGAAGTTTTCCTACGTATCAGGGAGGAATGGGCAGTGGAGAAGTGGATATGTTTGCAGGTATAATTAAAAGGACTTGCATATGGTGGATGAAATGTCTATCTTCAACTGAACTAAAAATGAAGAGTCCACCCCACAATTTTGCCTACTACCTGTTTTGAACAATCATTAACTGAAAAGTAACATATGTTTATTACAGAAAATTTGCAAGTTAAAAGAAATGTAAAAGAATTAAAACTATCCATAATTCCACCACCTACAAACAACCTTTGTCAATATTTTGGTTTACATTTTTCAATGTCTTGTTTTTTTTTCAATGTAGTTATATGGCGTGTTCTACTTGGCAATCTAATAACTGTATGTTCTAATGAAACTTTTTTTAATAATACTAAATGTTCTTCCATGGGATGTTTTTTAATGGCTACCTAGTTATTCCATTCTAGTGATCTATCCATTCAACCCATTTCTTACTGTTGAAAATTTTGGTAGCTCCTCTTTTTTCCCATCACAAATAATAGAGAGATATATATCTCTGGGTCTTTGGTTATTCCTGGATGAAATTCTCAAAATAGAATTGGTGGAAGTAACAGAATGACACTTTAAAAGTTTGACCTATGCTTTGGAAAACTTGGGTCTATTTACACTCCCAGCAGCTGTGTAGTATATGAGCATTTGTTTCTCTATTACCTTTTACACATAATTTTCTAGAACTCCAAGGAACTTTAGAAATTATTTTAACTACTTGTATACAGACATTCACTATTTTCCACTTGGTTTTCACAAAAATTATAAAACTGAAAATACTACAAAATGAGGGACTGACCCAGGTCTATTTCACGTTGTTTGAATTTTGGTCTTTCTTAATAAACTTTTTCACAGAATCATAAGTATATGTAGGCAACTTGGCATTCTTTTATGTAAAGTGCCATATTGAGCATACTTGACATTTTAAAACTATGAAATATCTTTAAAGCACTGTAATGATCCAAAGTGTAGATATGTTGTGGTTTGGTGGGCCAGGTATTTATTTTTGAGTATTTGAGCCATTTTCAGTTTGATTGGAATTAACAGGTAGAGTGCCTGAAGACTTTCCAAGTTCCTGCTATGTGTTAGTATCTCACATTGAACTGTGCTCTGTGCATCATTGGGAACAAAACCAGCCTCCGTAATTGCTTCTGGATGACAATTTTTGCAAACATTTTAATTTTTATATGAATTAACATTTTTTTCAAACTCCCAAATCTCTATTTTACAGTTTACTGTGATCACCCAAAGGGAAATGAAAAACTGAAGGAAGTACTGAAATTATAGTTATATATTTATATGTACTTTTTAAACTTTTTTATTATACACTAATATATGTTATATGTAGGAAGTTACAGAACAGAAATAAAACAGAAGAAAATTAACTTGTAGTCATATCATGCAAAGATAATGCTGTTAATATAATATGTTAATATCCTTCCAGTCTTTTCCCTATGGAAATAAATACACACTGTCTATAGCACTTTTGTAACCCACCATGATATGTTGTGAGGGTATTATTATGCCAATATGCCACAAGTACATGTTTTTAAACAGCTTCTAGTATGTGCCAGGCACAGTGAGACACAATTATGAGCAAAACATGACCCCATCCTCAGGGAGCTTACAGGCCACATTGGAAGAGCAGGAAAGAACACAGGCTTTCTGAGCCCTGGTCTAGTGCCCCTTCTTCCCGGTTAATTCTCATTACTAGGTAAAGCTTGACCCCCTAGCATTCTTTTATTTTTTACTTTTTTTTTTTTTTAACCATCTCAGCAATTTTAAGTCTCAGTTTTCTTAAACTTGTCTTCAGGTCACAGTGTCCTACTTATTTACCTTTCATCCATAAGCAATCAAGACTTTTAGTCATATTGCCTTTTATATTCAGGGAGCCCCTATGTGGCATGGCAGATCCTGGGTACCAGAAGTTGTGGAAGCAAATCTTCCCTATAGCAGGCGCTGCCAGCAGTACTACAAGTAGAAATGGATCCTGGCTTTGGGGAATACAGGTCTTCTTTGTTCCTGCAGCATACCTCTACCAAGGGAGGACCTTCTCACTTCACAGAAGGCTTTCTGCTCCTTGACACCTGCCATGACTCCGGCAGACTCCTGTGAGGTGGGTCGAGCTCTCCAGAAAGGGAAGCTGAGGCTCAGAGAGAGGGAGGGATGTGACTGAGGTCCAGCCTAGTAGAGGCAGAGCGGGGACAGGGTGAAGCACTGCCTCGTGGTGCCAGCACGGTGCTCTTTCTACTCTTCCTGACCTCCACTGAAGGAATGGCTGACTTGGCTGAAGAACCTGAACAGGTCAAAGATAGGCCACTACTGGCTGCTCTTCTCAAACATGCACAGACACACACACACACACACACACATAACCTTGAAACACACATGTGAGCACACTCACATAAAAACAGGCAATCCCAACCAAAATGCTCCCAGGAATTCTGTAAGGGCTCCACCCCTGGAAGGATCTGCCTCATCTTGTGGTGCTTGCACCGTTGCTGGAGCCTGATTCATACTTAATGATTGTTTGGTCCAGACCACCCACAGCAAGAGACCTTCTCCAGGCAAGCCAGGATCCCTTCCACTGGGAGTTTCCAGCTCTGCATCACACACGCCCCGGAGGCATGCTCTCCCCAGGCAGGTGGGGTCAAGAGGCTCAGTGTGATGAGTCCCAGACTGCAGACTCCCAGTGAGCATCTCTGAAGAGCAAGATGCAGGTCTAGGTTGTGAAGAGAACCCCGGGATGATATAACATTCTGGAAAGCACTCTATATGCACTAGAATAATATTATCACACAACATGTGGATTATGCTTTATGATTCACAGGTATAGTCTCACCTGCATGAGCCCTGCAGGAAGGGTGTATTATTAATTACATTTAGCAGATGAAGACACTGAGGTTCAGAGAGGCTTACTGGCCTCTAGATCAGACAGAGGGTAGCACAGCTTGGAGCTAAACCCCAGTTATTCTGACTCAGAAACCAATGTCCCACACTCTCTCAAACATCGACCTCAATATGTTATGATTCTCATTTCTCACTGTGACCCAGGAGGTGAATTTGGTGAGGCTCACTATCCTCGTTTGACAGGTGGGGAAACAGGCTCTAAGAAGTGAAGACAGCTAGCCACGGTCACCAGGGGTCTTCTGGCTCCACATCTGGTCCCCTTCCTCTTCACCTGGCCCTTGTTGTGGACAAGCTCCCCAGAGAGCAGGAGATTGTGAACACAGCCAGAATAACAGAGATTTAGAGCAGATTGTGAGCTCCCTAAGAGGGCTGCGGGCAAATGTTTTGGGTACGTCTGCTGAGAACCCTCCCTGGGGGAGCCCTAGCCCCTGTCCAGCACACAAGTTTAATGTATGTTTTGTGGTCATGTCTTGCTTCCTCTTAGATGTTGTCACCTGTAATCTTCCCTCTGGCCTAAGCCAGGATGCCGGTTTCTACTGACCAAGTATAGAGTCCTACCTTAGAATGTCCAACTGTTGTTCAGCAGTGTGGTTTCTTTGAAGACAACTGTGAACAGAGCAAGGTGGGAGGAAGTTGGCAAAGGACCACAAATGCACGTACTGGCGATGTCTACTGCCTGTTCTTGGAAAGGCTTGTAGAGCATTTTACATTGGCCCTGGCCTGTTGCTTTCACTGTGTATATCAAATGTTATGCTCCTCATTTTATAAAGACATCAATGGGAAGTAAGAGTGGGAGATCAGATAGACTATTGCAGAAACTCAAATGGGATACAATGGGGACTAAAAAGTGGCATTAGGGTGAGGAAGTGGACACAGACTAAAGAAAGACTTGAGAGGAAGAACCAAACAGTCTTAGGAATTGGATAGTAGAGAGAAGGAAAGAGAGGGAGAACAGCTTAGGATGACTTCTGGGGTACTAACCTAGGCATCTAGGTGGATGAGCATGCCAGGGAAAGAGCTAAGGACCACAGAAGAAGGAGAAAGTTTGGGGAGAGTATGATGAGCTTAGTTTTTTATATGCTGAAGATACATACCCGGAGAACATTTTCATGAAAGTGACAAGAAGGCAAGGTACTCAGAAAAGAGGTCCTCTGACTCCACTTTAAGTGTTCAGGGACATTGCCTCATCACCACTGCAGACCTAATAAGGTGGGATTTGGGAAGGGGTATTGGAAAAGAGTGGGCTCTGTTTATGGAATTCATAATGAACAAAGGAAGGATCTCGATCAGGAGCAAGTAGGCTTCCCGGATTCCCTTACAGCCTATTATTTCCGTGGATTTTTTGTTAGACTGTACCAAGGTCTCAGTGGAAGTGTCACAATGGAATGACTTGAGCATCTGGAGTTAGAAGGCCTGAATTTGGCATCATAAATTATCAGCTGTGTGATCTGGGGCAAAACATTTACCTCTCCTGATCGTCCTTCCTTCTCTGTAAAATGGTTGTCTTGTGAAGATGCTGTGTAAATTATAAGAGATTGTTCAGTAGATTATCAGTTTAATATGTCATACCAACAAGCAACTAATTTTGTAACTGAAATTAAATGCTTACCAATTTGAGAAGCTAAAGCTTTAAGGAGGAAGTACTAACAGATTGGAAAAACCCTGTAAATTTTTCAGACCAAATTATAGGAAACCCTCAGAGCTCCAGTATCCTGTAGCAACGTCTTTAGGGAAAAGAAGATGCAAGAATGGAAGTCAGGGGATGTCCCACCAGCCTCCTCACCCCATCCCCCGATCACCAGCAGCAGTGGTGTTTGCATGTGATATAAATCTCTATACTTGTGGGTGCTGTGTTTGCTGCTGTGGCACAGCTCTATGTCATTCTGTATATCCCTGGGTCTCATATAGGTTTTAGGTTTTCACCTTCTTGGGTACCAGCTGCTTGGTATCACTCAACAAGTAATCAATTCAGCACCAACTCTTGAGGCTATAAAAGGGGTATGGGGTATTGACTTCCATTTAATAAAAAACAAACTCCTTGCACTTTCCAGGCACTGTGCTAAACAATGGAGATTGAATGCCGAACCAGGGGCCAGCCCAGCAGCGTAGCAGTTAAGTTCTCGAGCTCTGCTTTGGTGGCCTGGGATTTGCAGGTTCGGATCCTGGGCGCAGACCGACGCACCACTTGTCAAGTCATGCTGTGGCGGCATCTCATATAAAGTAGAGGAAGATGGACATGGATGTTAGCCCAGGACCAATCTTCCTCAGCAAAAAGAGGAGGATTGGCATCGGATGTTAGCTCAGGGCTAATCTTCCTCACACAAAAAAAAGAATGCTCAACCAAACAGACCAGGTCTCTGCCCTCAGGAAGCTTTCACTCTGCCAAATTTCAGAACTGGAAGAGATCTTAGAGACTGTCTGGATGGACATAATGGAAAAAGAAGCATGGCATGAAAAATTGAAGCCACAATTTGGAGTAATGATTCAGAGTCAGTCACTCAAAACCTATACAACTTTGGACAAGTTTATGTCACTGAGAAATGAGAATGATGATAAAAATAAGAACTACCTTCCTTACAGTATACTGTGAAGGAAAAAATGAGGATGCACATTTTAGTTGGCAAAGTACTGGACAAAGAGAAGTTTATTATAAGTAAGATATTTTATTTCAAAAAAGAAAAGGAAGGAAGACATATACTCAGGGCTGATGCATATCTTGAAAAAATACTAAATGCCTATTAAATTCTTTCCTAATTTTTCTATCTCCTCTTGTGTCTATTCACACTGGTATCCTGTTACCAATGAATTGGTCAAGATGGTACTATTAATCTGTACAATATAAGCCAATATTGCTTTGAAAAAAGAGAGGATGTATTTTCTGTTGACACATATATTATAAAAACACTCCAAGAAAAATAAAAACACACACGCATTGGAGTTTGTTGCTCTCATTCTTGTTTTTATTAACAGAGTTCCTGAGTGAGTTCCCCGCAGTCTGAGGCTTCATAAATTTTCTGCAGTCCAGTCTCCAGTTTAGCTGAGAATTCCACGTGAAAAGCCTGCAATGATCAAAGAGTGAAAGGTGTGTGGAGATAATTAGAGGTTACGGAACAAACAATATAATTTGTGTTCACTCATATCCGAAATCAGAAGGGAGTAAATTCCTTGTGTGGACAAGAAAGAGTGGTTGCTTCATACAAAAATTTTTTTTTTAAATACACACATATAAATATATTTACATAATTTTCTTCTATGTATCTGAAAAATGAAATGCATGTTTTCCCAATAGATAACTATGCCTTGTTTAGAATATAATAAATGAGGACACGGATTTCAGTAATTTTAGAGCCATTTTACTAAAGTATAATTTTCAATCTTATGCCTACATCTCTGCTCTAGGATTTGAGAAAATGAAATCTATATGTATGTTGTTAAAAGAAAAGGGCAAGTGGCATTTCCTGAGAGCCTCCTATGTGCTAGGCACTATGTGATACATTTTCTACATATACTATCTCACGATCTCACTAATCCTTACCACCACGCTCTCTCCCATCTAGATCTTTGGACAAGGGAATCCATGTGCTCAGAACATTTTTTTGGATCCCTCTTCTCCCTCAACAGCATTTGCCCCTTCTCAGTCCACTCTTCACCTGGATAACTCTTCCCCTTCAAGATTTAGCCCAAGCCCAAGTCTGCCTAGGTTTTCCCTGTCCATGTTTCCTCAGTATCCAGAATTTCCTCTATCACGCATTATCAGAGTGTAACTTTAGACTGCGATCTATTTTCCTCATTAAAGGGGGAGCTTCAGAAGGACAGGGGACGTCTCTCTTTTCATTGGGATGAGCCCAGTGCATAGGGCGGTTCTTAGCACGTAGAATACCCCCTACGATGTTGAAGGAAAAACTGAATGAGTTATTGAGTGAGCTAAGTAATTTTAGTCCCCAATTTTCAGATAAGAAAAAGGAGGCTCAGAGACGGTTGGTAAGTGGTTACGCTATAGTAGACATGTTTGATCTAGTAGGTCTAGGATTGGAACCAAATTGTCTGACTTGTGCTCTCAGTTACTATCAACAAGAGTGGGAGAATCCTGAAGCCCTGCTGCCAATCCTCTCTATCCTCACCTTGTTGGTCTATAATAAGAAAGCATTATTGAAAAACAAGAGTCTCAAAGCATCTAAGGACAACCTAGGGTGCAGGGGCTACCAATTAATCTGGAGCCCAGGAGCACCCAGAAGCCCTGCTAAGGACAGAGAACTGAGGTAGATGAATTCAGCACAGATTTTGTGTCTACTGTGTATTTCACCCCTGCTGTAAGCTGTGGAGAGTTTTATCTCACTAATGTGGAGATAGGCATCAGATACATCCCGGCCCTCAGACTGCTTACAGGCTTTCCAACATGACACACACACATGGGTGAAATAGTCCAAATCAGAGGAGGCAGATAAGTAGAAGGGAAAGGCCCCCAGCCAGAATCAGAAGGCCTGTCTCTGCCTTTTTCTACCCATGACCTTTGGAGAACCACTTACTTCCCTCTTAGAGTTTCAGTTTCCATACCTGCAAAATTTGGCAAATGGACTAGAATCAGGGCACTCAGCAGGCAGCTCTGACCCTCAGATTTGTTTTTGTCCTGCTCATATGTTATGCACTGAATTGTGTCTCCTCAAAATTCACATGTTGAAGTCCTAACCCTTAGTATCTCAGAATGTGACCTTATTTGGAGAAGAGGTCTTTACAGAGAGAATCAAGTTAAAATGAGGTCATTAGGGTGGGCTCTAATCCGATATGACTGGTGTCCTTATTAAACAGACATGCATATGGGGAGAATGACCTGTGAACTTGAAGACAGCCATCTACAAGCCAAGGAGAGTGGCCTGGAGCAGATCTTTCCTCAGAGCTCTCAGAAGGAAGAAACTCTATCAATACCTTGCCTTCAGACTTGTAGTCTCCAGAACTGTAAGATAATAAATTCCTGTTGTTTAAGCCACCCAATCTATAATACTTTGTTATGGCAGTCCTAGCAAAAAAAAAAAAAGTATTTTTTTTTTGTGTTGGTCTGTTTTTTAATTTAAACACTTTGGGTTTTTCCCCACATTCTGTACCATTCTCTATTTTCTTCCACCCAGCTGCTTGGTCCATTTACTCTATCAGCTGGGTCTTCAAGCATTTAAGTTCGTCTTCCCTGGATGAGACCATCCAAAGGTCTCCTTGAGTGCTCACATTTCATGACTATCCCCTGCAAGTCTTTAAAGACTAAGAAGGAAGGGTCATATTCCACAAGAAGGTCTATTTCTGGACCTAGTAGACCAGACTGAATACACCCAAGCCAGTGGTGTGCTGGTAAATATTTAATAATCAGCTCTCAGGGGAAGGGAGAGGGGAAGCCCTGATTTGTAGTACTTGTCAATTTCCCACCATGACCAATTTCAAGCTTTTGACATGAACTCATTGAAAGTAGAGATGGGAGGGGATGTGTACCATTGGCTCCGGGAGCTGGTGGATGCGACTCCAGCACACTACTGCCACAGCCTCCCCAGCGCTCTACAGTTGGGCACAGAGTTCTCTGCACCTGATGACCTAAAGCCTGAGCTCTTTAAACCACCTGAGCTGAATATCAGGACCAGGGTCCAATTCCACTTCTTCTCTTGACTCACTGAGTGAATTAGGATAAGCCTCTAGGCCTCCACAACTATTTCATTTCTAAAATGAAAACGTTTGAACCAATTTGAGGCTTACCGGTTTGGTAGCTTGTTCTCCACACCACCGGGCAGAGGGCAAGTAAACTAGGCCCCCCAACCGCTCTTCCACCAGAGGCGTTTGCCTTTAAATACTTTAGATATTGGGGGTCTAGAGCAGGTTTGGGGGGAAAAAGGGAGGAGGTTCCACTGCTTAGGAAAAAAGGGGTGACTTCTGAGTTTCCTCCAGCTGAAATGTTTTATGATCCTTAGATTCTAGGCCAGAACTCTCAACTGCATCCACAAACTTTAAGAAGGGAGCATGGAAGGGGGTGGTTGAGGGAAGAAGAACCAACAGGGAGCCCAATTCCAAAGAAGCTAGGCAATGGCGGGGACAGGCCAAAACCACTGCATGGGCCCCAGTGATGCTGCACATTTCCTGAACATGTTTCTTCCAGAAGGCTACTCCAACAATTTATGTGAAGGGAGGAATATTTTAACTTGTGCTTCGATGACATCCAGGTCTGGGGTGGAAGGTGGCAGCTGTTTAACAGCCCACGGTAACACTGCACAGCACTTAGGGCAGGAAGTGAAGAAGGCTGCATGGCCCTGAAGCTGCCAAGGTGGAATCGAGGTCAAGAGAATGCAATGCCTTCAAATTGAATTCAGCCTCCTGCCCCAACTGGATGTCCTCTACCACTGACTGGGGCATCTGGGGGAGCAGGGGGTGGTTTTCTATGGAGAAGAGGCCTTCTTAAAGCTGTGGCCTAGCTAGATCCCAATGTGCAAGGGCAGAGCAAGGGCAAGAGAATGCCAGTGCAGAGGACACCATCCTCACTGTGCTTGGGGACCATCTGCAGTGGCAATGTGGAGGATGGGTTAAGGGGAGGGCTGGGTCAGGGGGACCAGGCAGTGATGACAGTGATTGTCTGGGTGACAGATCATACACATTTGCCTCAGTCAGAAACAATGACAAAGATGGGGTTCATTCTCAGGGGACCAGGCACTTCATAGGGATTATACATTTTTGCTTGGACCTCCCTTTTGTTGACACTTCCAGCTTCTCCATTGTCCCTCTGGGTTGGCCTCTGGGCTTGGCAGTTCCTCCGATTGAGGGAAAGACAGCCTTTCCTTCTGTATTTCTTTCACGCCATATTTATACTTGGGCACAGAACAGGAACAAGTAAACATCATCCCAGGAACCTCAGGCAGTGGAATGGGAGTCACGACTTTCACGTGGGCTTAATATTCAAGTCAAGAAGCAGGAGCCTTGAGAGAATTTGGATCTATTTAGAAACGTAGCACGGCATCTCTCCCCATACTTGTGCAGGAAAATTTGTGGAGGTGATGATGGGATTCTAGTGCAGTCAAGGAATTTTAGGGGTAGAAGGGACCATAGAGATTGACCTTGGGTCAAGGAAATTGTGTTGGTTCCATCTTGAAAATATACATGCAGAATCTAATCACTTTTCACCCCCTGCAGCTATCCCTCCCTGGATTGTTGCAATCGCCTCCTACCTGGTTTTCCTGCTTCTACCCTTGTGCTCCTTAGTATATTCTCAACTCAGAAGTCAGAATACCCTTTCAAAATGTGCATCGAATAGTTCCACTCCTCTGCTGAAATCCCTACCTTGGTGTCCCATTTCTCTCCAAGAGAAACCCCCAGTCCTCAAAATAGCCTACAAGGCCCTACAGGACCTGGCTTTGCACAGTCTCTCCGACCTTACCTCCTACTACCCTCCCAGACCAAGCCCAATCACACTACCCTAGCCCTGCAGACCTCCTGGGTGTTCCTAGAGGCTGCTCTTGTCTAGACCTCTGCCTTCCCCTGGCATGCTCTTCCCGACCAAGATATCTGCTTGGTTAACTCCCTCCTGTCCTTCAAGTCTACTCGAATCTCATCTTCTCAAGCAAGTCCCCCTTGACCGTTGATGTGACAGCCTGCAGGTCCCTCCCCATCACCCCAAACCTGGGACTTCTGCTCTCCCATATTCTGTTCCACTTTTTCCCCCATAAGACTGAACACTTTCTGTATTAGATTGTATTAACAGACACTTTTCATGTTTCTTGTGTGGATTAATGTTTGTCTCTCCCTGCTAGCATGTAAGCTCCAAGGACAGAGTTCTCTCTTGTTCACTGAAGTATGCCTGCGTCATGGTGAAACTTGTTGAATGAAAGAGAATGTAATTAAAGAGAATGTAACTTTTTTTTAACATTTTATTTTGAAGTAATTTCAAACTTACAGAAGGGTTGCAAAAATACTACAAAGTTGTCTCAGCCCATGTGTCCTTCATTCATACTACAAAGTATGGGGAGAGATGCCTCACAGAGATTTGTTTACATTTTACCACTATGTTTCCTTTGAGAATGTTTAATGATATTAATATTAGCATTAACAATGATAATAGAACCAAAATTCATATGTTGAAATCTTAACCCCGAAGGTGATGGTATTCGGAGGTGGGCCCTTTCGGAGGTGATTAGGTCATGAGGAAGAAGCTCTCATGAATGGGATTAGTGTCCTTATAAACTGAGGTTCCTGACAGCTCCTTTGCTCTTCCACCATGTGAGGACACAGAAGAAAGTGCCAGCTATGAATCAGAAAGTGGGCCCTCAGCTGAACATGACCACGCTGGTGCCTTGATCTTGGACTTCCCAGCTTCCAGAACTGTAAGACATAATTTTCTGTTCCTTATAAAGCACCCAGTCTGTGACGTTTTGTTGTAGCAGCCTGAACAGACTAAAACACGTGCACAACCTTCTAGGTTTGCAAAAGCCTTCTTTTTTCATGCATTAGCCTACTGACAACTCTCCACATCTCCCAGATAGGGCAAGTAAAGACCATTGTACCCATAAACAGATGAGAAGAATGAGGCTCATCAAGTTTACGTGACAACAGGCCAAGGTCACACCACTGGAAAGAGCAAGAGCAGAGCTGCGAGTGGAGCTGAAGTTTTCTAACTCAACGGTAGGCACCGTCTCTTCTGCACAGTACTGCCCGTGTAGAGCCTAACTCCCTCTCCTCTGCTCTTAGCCTGGTAGCTGCCTGGGTCCAGAGTGACTCTCTGACAAAGTGAAGATGGCAGCTGCCTCATCCAGGCTGGGATGCTCCTGGAACAGCTGTGACAACACTACAAAGGGCGTGAGTCACCCACATTCTTGTAGTCTCCCTGCACGTGCTTCCTTCACTCAGAGCCTCCGCCCTGTGCCCGCAGTGCCAGTGTGGGAGATGGGCTGCCAGCCTGGGGCTGACCACAGGGTCCTCAGGCGCCCTCCAACCTGGTGACTGAGATGCCATCTGGCACCCACCACAGCTGCAGGGCCTCCAGCCTGGCCCTGGGAGGCCGGAGGATGGGAACATGGTGTAGGTAGGAGAGAGACTTCCCACCTCTGGTCCAGGCTCTGTTGCTTCCTAGATGGGACAAGTTAACGATCCTCTCCAGGCCTCAGCTTCCTCAGCTGTATAATAGAGAGAATAAATCATTCTGAGATTGATCATGATTTCTCGATCCTGAGTTGTCTCAGCCCATGTGTCCTACATTCAAGGGAGAAGTTTCAGGTCTGGATCCCCAAACAGAAAAGCTGCCAGGAGTGGGGATCCACCAGTAGAGATAAAGGAGGGGCAGGAAGTGTCAAAAGGAGAGGGATCTGACTTAGAAGCTACTGTTAGGATTAAATGAGTTAATATAGGGAAAGCATGTGGTCAGTGGTGAAAAAATATTTGCAATTACAGTGATGAGAGAGTATCTGCCCTTGAGTCTCCCTCCGTGCCTGTCACCTGCCCGAAGCCGGGCCCTGGTTTTCTCATTTCTGAAATTCTGCAGTAGCCTCCAGTGCAGTCTTCTGGTCACCAGCGCCTCCCCTTTCCAACCCAACCTGCCCACTGCTATTGGAGGACTTTCCCTGAAACACAGTAGTAGCGTGCGGCCCCCTCCTGTTCATAACACTTCAGTGGCCCCTGCAGCCTTCTGAGTTAGGTTCAAATGACTCGCCCTGGCAGTCAAGCCCCTCAACAAACTAAGCCCCAACCTTCCTTTCCCTCTGCATTCCAACTACTCTCCCCTCACCTGTCCAGTGCTTCAGTCAACATACTCCTCGCTGCCCTCCGTGCAAGCTCTAGCTGTCCATCCCTTGCCGAGAGTGATAAGATGGTGTCATAGTTAAAAGACGGGGTTCTGGAGTCAGAAAACCTAAGTGTAAGTAGTTGTGTGGCCTTGGGTGAGTTGCATAACCTCTCTGAGCTTTAGTTTCCTCATCACCTGTAAACGAGGGTTTAATAATGGTACCTCCTGTAGGGATGGTTGTGAGGATAAAAGTATAAAAAGCCATTGATGTACAGTGAATACTCAATTAATGCTTCTCATTACTTAATCCTTACACTGAATATGTCCTCCCCACCCTGTGGCCCTTGTCAGTTAACATCTTCCTGCCTGCCAGATGAAACCCTCCCCACTCCTCTCCTCCACTCACCTTCTGAGGCACTCCCTTCTTTCCCTTTCACAAGGTAGTCTCTTGATTAGGTTCATTTTCCTCCCTGACTGTGACGTCCTCGAGGGCAGGGAAGAACGTGTGTCTCAAAGGTTTCTGTATCTCAGGATCTAGAACAGCGACCAGCACCTAGAAGTCTTAGTAAGGAAGTGTTTGGTGAAAGAATAAAGGAATGAGATCGTGGAAGGTTAGATGATGCAAAGGTTATGAACTAAGTGAAGTTTGGAGAAGCAAGCATCCTGATGACCTGGCAATATAATGCAACTTCCCAAAACGGGGGACACTTGCTGGCTGAGCACGGGCTCTGGGTTAGAAATGCTCCCCTTTCATCACTGTCCCAGGGATAAAGCCACCCCAGAGCCCAGGGCCGAGAGGCCATCTCTGTCCAGGGCCCTGTTGTGCTGTTGTAGGTGCGGGGTGTGATGGACAAGCCCTGGACGAGGTGGGTGGGAGGTAGGGGGAGGGGCTGTCAGAGAGTAGGGCTCTATTCTAGATGTCTCTAACTTGCTAAGGTATCTTGGAGGAGTCTCCTCTCCTCTCCTGGCTCTGAAGGGAAAATTTGGTCTGGATCAGTGGTTCTCACAGCTCATCCCCAGAACAATAACACTGGGGACCCGTGGGAGCTGGTTAGCAATACAGAATATCAGCCCCACCCCAACATATTGACTCAGCACCTCTAGGGAGGGACCCAGCCATCTGTGTTTTATCTAGCCCTCCAGGAGATCCGAGGCATGCTCAAGTTCGAGAAACACTGGGCTAGATCAACGGGGGCTTCCGAGGTTGTCTGTTTTTTTGTTTGTAATTGCAGTGGACTCTTTCTTGTTTAGTTTTTCCCAATGAAATCTCAGGCAGATGCCCAATATGTAAAGTGGATTAGAGCAGAGCCCCTCTGGTTGATGGAGGGGCCAGGCCCACCCACTCTGACTCTCCCTCATCATGGGCACTCAGGTGGATAAGACTCCCCGGTCTAGCAGCCCTCCAGCCGGCAAAAGAGTATAGGATTCAAGACTTGCCAAGCCCGGCGCTGCCAGTGGACCATGCCTCCCAAGAAGGCACCCCTTGCTGGCTCCGTGCTCACTCCCCCAGCAGACACTGCTGTGTATCCAGGAAGCCTGACATGGAGTGGGACCCCAGGCCATGGGGATGGCAGCCTTGAGGCCTGGGGGAGCCCTGACCTAGGAGAGTGGCTGAAGCCCGTGGTGCTGACCGATAGGCGTCTGTCCTGAGGCTGCCCCGCCAGCCGCTGAGCCACATTTGAGCGTGTGAGGCAGGAGCTGCCCTGCGTTATGGGGAGGCAGCAGTCACACTTCATTTTCATGCTGGCTGCTTTTAGAGACAATATGGCACCACTCAGATTTTTATATCTTCCCTTTCATGAAGCTCAGCAGATCGTGCGAAGCAATCAAGAGGCCTGCAGACATACTCATCTGGACCCACAAACTCCCTCTCTCTGCTTCTCCCCTCCTGCTACATGCCCTGATGAGTCACTTCACTTTCTTTTTCATTCTTTTTCTGAGATGAAGATGATGGTGAGGGGGAGCCTGTGGGGGGTGGGGAGGTGTTGGGGAAACCCATGGTTAGAGAACTTCACAGAAGAGGCCACACTGTTGGAGAAGCAGAAGAGAGAATGCTCTGGAGACAGTTATAAAAGGTAGATGACGGCTGGGAGATTCTTCAAGGGCAGAGAACCAGAGAGAGGCCAGAGATTACTTCCCTGATCTAAGGGAGGACCAGAGGATGCGCCCTTTGCCCTAGAGCAAAGCCCATACCAATAGCAGAGGGTGGCGGGGGGGCGGGGAGTGGGGGGGGTGAGCAGTGGGAATGTGTGAAGAAGAGAAGTAGGTGCTGGGGCAACCCATTTGATGTGAAAGTGGCCATCTTCCTGATTCCATCGCAGGATATGTGTGCCCTCCTGCAGCTGGGCAGAAGGAAATCTCCGTGGTCTGGGGCACTGCCCCAGACAGTTATGTAATGGTGTCATTCTCAGAAGGAGAGGAAGTACCAGGCCGTGGGCAGGCACTGAAGTCCTCCCAACGTAGGGAGACCTCTTGGTCCAGGTTCTATGGAGCAGGACTCACGTACCTTCACATCTCTGCGCCTTGATTTCAGCATCTCGAAATAGAGAATAATAACATCAAGTTGCTTCAGAAAAAGCACATAAAGCAAGCATCATCATATTAGCACCTCCCATTTATCTAATGTTACAAAGTGCTTCACATCCATGATCTCATCTGATCCTCCAATCAAGCCTGGGTACCAATTGTCACCCTTGTGAGGAAACCGAGACTCAGAGAGGTTAAGTGTTCTCCTGAGATCAAGCAGCAAGTCAGTGGTGGCACAGGTTTCCTGATTCCCAGTTCATTGCTTTCTCCTGGATCCTGCTGCTTCCCCATCTGTGAAATGCAAAGACCTTTCAAGAGACAGATTACTCCTAGTTGTGCCATTATCGTTTCTTGTTGCTCCAAACACTTGCAATCTTAACAAACTATATTACATTTCCCCCGCTCCTGGAACTCCGTCTCTTCCCTCCGTAAAGATGCACTCTGTGCTTCCTTGGGGCAGGCTAGCAGCAGAGTTGGCTTTGACTTTTGCCCTACTTATCCCTGGGCCCAGACAGAATTCCTTAGAATTCCATGGGGCTCATTCCATTTTCTACATCACAATTAGAGTCAGTGGGAAACATTGCTTTCCTGTGGATTCCAGAGAGCTTGACTCCCTGACTTCAGAGACTATTCTCACCCTGACACTGTGTAACTTTATCACCTAGAAGGGAAAAACTCAAAGGAGTTCCCGGGGGGTGGTGGGATCATGGTGTGTGGTTGGAAATCACTGAGTCAAGATCCAGTTGAGAAGTGTGTAGGCTCAGGTGCTGGGCAGTTCTGGAACTAGGGGCCTCTTCCCACCTGCTCATGTGGTGGCAGGCCCCTCAACAGTCTCTGAACTCCCTTTTCACCACATTTCTGAAATAGAAGTTGTAACAGCTGTCTGTGAAATGCTTTGTGACCAAGCAGCAGGCGTTGTACGGTGGCCAAGTACAGATGAGCTTTGTCTGAACCCATCTTCCAAGGCATCCAAGTGTAGAATATTTGGAGGAACACAAAATTCCATTGCTGGAAGGGGTATTTTAGCTGTTATCTAGCCAAACCATCTACTATCTAAATATATGCTCTGTACACCACTCTCAAGGAGGGATGTTCCAGCCTCTGCTTGAATGCTTCCAAGGACAGCAACCTCACTATTCCAGAAGGCAGCCCCTTTCTCTGTTGTACACCTCTGTCAGGAAGCACTGCCTTATAAGGAGTAGGAAGCTGGTTGCTTTTAATTTGCACCTCTTTCCTCTAATTCTGTCTGCTAGGGACTCCTCAAAGTAAATCTAGCTTCTACCCCTACTTCTACCCTTTTTATATAGAATGTACTTGAAGGTAGCTCCAATGGCCTTTCCTTAAGGGAGCCCGTGGTTGCCATCTGACCAGGTATGGATGATATGTTCGGAGAAGGTGGGAAATGTGGCATTGAGACACTGGGTTCTGCCTTGGTCTCTTCCAGCCCTCGAGGACTAGGATTGGGGCCCTCCCTATACATCCTCACGTCCCTGACTCCAGCAGGTGCATGGAGGCCAGTCCATTTTACTAGGCAGCTTATCAATCAGAGTGCTGTTTATCATACCTCTGCATAAGGGCACAGTCAAACATTAATAAGAAAATTAAAAAAGGAAGGAAGGATTAACTGACTGAGTGGAGGATGGAATGCTTCTGTGATGGTTTCGGCACTGAGGCGGAAAAGAAAGAGGCTCACTCTGTCGTGTGCGCCTGTGGCCATTGGACGGGATATTTATCACAGATGGACTGGGCTTCTGTTCAGGGATTAGAAGCCACTAGTGCCCCCTGCCATGCACAATCTTCAAGACTGCAGGCTCATACAGAACAGCACTTCAAAACACCAAAATGGAGGCTATTTATTCTATGGCTATGGTAAAGAGTTTCTGATAGCTCAAATGTCTGATGTTCTAGGATTCATTTTCTGTTTGAGGAGCAGAGCAGAGAAAGATTAAGGGATTTGAGTCCAAAAGACTGGGTTTGGATATGGGATCTGTCACTTCTTCGCTATATGATTATTGGGCTTGTCACTTCACCCTATAAGTCTCAGTTTCTGAATCAGTAAGCTGGAGAAAGAAAAATTCCTAAACTGTCTGTGGGGGGATGTTGTGTGTTTGTTATTTTCAGGATTAAATGAGCTCAAGTTTCCTCTGTAAACTGCATTAACTATTGTCACCTTTAGAATGGTCTGCCTCAAAGTCCTTCTCCAGTCATCCAAGATATCAAGTGCCAGTTTGTAAGGTGACAGTTCTTTGTTGTACTCAGTTTTTTGGAAAGTTAGATTATATAAATATAAGTTTGAGTCTTTATCAACCAATCAACATATGTTAAAGAGTATAGCATAACTCTTACATGCTTTTATAAATATTGGGAAATGAAACTCTTGTCTTCCATTTTAGTTGAAATCTTTGTAATATATTACAGGCCCGTATATCTTTGTAGTTTGCACCTCAGGCCATCAGGAAAAATATCAAGTTACATTCTAAAGAAACCACACCCAACCTAGGGCTTTGGCTTTTTTCCACCCATCCATTCATTCTTCCATCCATCCACTACTTCATTCATTCAATGACCACGCTTACTACGTCTCTGCTATGTGCTGTGAAGGATCCAGTGTGGTACCTTGTCTAAAGAGCTCACAGTATAGCTCGGGAAATGAGAGATGTGCACACATAACAGCAATATATGGCAGGATGAAGTAAGTACCACATGATATTTACAAATAAGCTGTCATGGAAACTCAAGGAGAGAGCAGCTAATTCCATCTCCCCATTCGTAGGGAGAGGAGGAGGGTTTAGTGAAAGCTTTACTTGTTTAAACAAGTAAAATTAAACTAAAACACACACACAGTGATAGAGTGTGGGAATTTGGAATCCTCCTGGATTTGGTTCCTGGCTTCCCCATTTCCTAGCTCTGTGGCTTTGGGCAGGTCTCTGTCTCTCGGCTTTCTCATAATTGTACCTGTCTCTTGGAATTATTGTGAAGGTTAAATGAGATAATACAGGGTCTGGTAGGTAGTAAGAGGTCAATAAATTTTAGCTGATATTGTTATTATTTTACACGGGAGGTGGAGGCTCAGTAAAACTTTGAAAGATAGCAGTGGAGAGCAAGGGTGTTCCAAGCAGAGGGAACAACCTGAGCAAAGGCCCATAGGAGGAAAGTTTTCAGAGAAAGATGAGCAGCCCTGTGTGTTTGTATAGTGCAGTGTGTGGGTGATTATGGGAATGGGCAGGGCTGGTGACGGTTGGAGGTATGTCTAAAGAAGTAGGTCACTGATCTCGGAAGGCTAAGGAATCTGATCTTGGTAGATAAGGGGTTTCTAAAGAGGAGTGTATGCTCCCAGGAGGGTGTGTAAATCATACTGAAATCTTCATTTATATTTCATTTATTTACATAAAAGAAGGTAAAAATTCCTATTATTTCCCATATAGTTTGACTATGGGACCCTTCTTGAATCCCTATGTCAAATGAATTCGTCACACCTCCAGCTAAGGTTATTTTGAGGAAGGGGTAGGGATTCTATGCCCCAGAAAGTCCATGAGGTACCCATACTGCTGTTCTCATTTAACTAGTTTCTTGGATTTATAGATTCTTTACCTATATTTTACTAAATAAACCCTCACAAAATGGACAAGTGGTTTTAAAAGATTCCTGCAAAGAACCCGTGGATTGAGAATAATACTTAAAACAAACACAAGCAAACAACAAGAAAATGGCAGAGCTGAGTTTTCTCCTATTCCTGGCTTTCCACTGGCCACATTTCAGGGGTTAAAGCCAATGATGACCTAATCAGATACAGCAAGCAGTCAGCCAAAAAAAAAAAAAATTTCAAAATTCTTAGGAAGAATACTTGAAATATGGGTTTACATTCACTATTATTAATGATGAACTCCACCTGGAGTGTTGATTATACATTGAGATAGTAGAAAAGATAGTATGATGTTATGAAGATAACCAGACATTTTAAAGTATTCTTTATTTCCTATTTATCTCTTCTTTTATAATTTCTATTTTTTATTTTTAGAACATGCATAACGTATTGACGTGGTTTTACACACATTCACACACATATTATAAATCTGTTTGAAGCAGGCAAATCTTTTTCCTGATGGGGCTACATACTCAGAAAAGCTGCTGACTGGGGCCATAGGAGACCACTATTGGAGGCTCTTGAGCAGTGGGAGACATGATCAGAGCTGAGTTTGAGATTATAAACCACATCACATTTTCTCAAGGAAAAAAAAGAATGTGTTGCACAATGAATGCAGGAAAGTGGAGTCTGGAAGAGAGTCATTCAACAGCTTGGCTCTTCCTCTTCCAAAAATGTTGTTCTCTCTTTCCTACTAAGGTAAACCACTGACCTCGTCAAACCACCAGCGGGAGCTATGTAGGACATGTTCCCTGAGCCAGGCTTTCTCTGGCTGCCTGCACAGGAAGAAGACTGCCTAGAACATCCTTCAGCTAATTTCCACTCCTCCGTGCTTTATGAGAAGCCAATTCTAAGACAGTCCTCAGTTTTGACTCACCATTGAGGTGACTGAACTTGTCGTGTGACATGGGGGTTCCAGGCTTTCCTACCTGAAGGAGGCAGAATTCCAGAATGGTCAGAGGCATGGCCTCTGGAGGTAGACAACCTATGTCCAGCTCTACTGGGTATTCCTGGACTCACCTTGGCTAACTACTTACTTTCTTCACGCTAGTTTCCTCATCTGTAAAATGGCGATAACCATTTACCTGTGCATTAGTGATGAGAAGTAAATAAGATAATAAGTGTAAAAGGCAGAGCACAATTCCTGGCATAGAATAAGTTCCCAAGGAATGTGAATTCTTCTCGTTACAAAAGAATGAATTGGAGCCTGGTCTGAAGGGCCCCGGGGAACAAAAGGGGAAGGAGGCTTCCAGGAATACAGATCCTTTAATCTCCTTAAAGCAATATCCAAACAAAAGTATAAATTTCTATGGAAGCCAGCAAGCTCAAAGATGCTAGTTAGGGGGAGCTGAGATGGTTGCCTCTGACTCACCCTCTCTCCTTGACTCATCTGTCACCTCTGTCATCTCTGGCTATTGCCACAGTTTCTCGTGAGAAATTATGAAATAAATGGCCTGCGCAGTAATGCCTGGGTGAATAGGTGAACCCCGGGCATGTGGCCAACTCTCCACGCACTTTAAACATCCTTCACTTTAGTAGACTTTATGTGATTTAATTTCCTTAAAGAAAAAAAAAATGCTACTAATCCTGTTCAGGAGGACTTACAAATGCAAAGTGAACATTGTGAGGCCTTACAGGGTGGGATTTACCCAAAGAAGAAAGATGTGGTGGGTGGCAAGAGTAAACTGCTCATTCGGAGCCACACCCTCTTGTTTCCAGATGTAAGCAACAGCCTGGAGTACAGGGACAGGTCATCGTGGTAATAATTAAGTCATCATGCCAATAACTCTGCTCATTTATACTGGGCTAGAGAATTTCCGAAGTGCTTGCACAGGTGATGATATCAACGGTGATGATGATGACGATGACGATGATAATAATAATAAATTCTTTTACTTGGCCCTTTATCACCTCCTTTCTCTTTCAATCTCTCAGCAGTTCCTGTGAAAGTGCAATAATCCTCATTTTACGTGTGACAAAACCGAGACCCAGAGATTTTGAGGAACCCGATCGCAATAACACAGCTGGAAAATAGTAGTCAGGTGAAAACCCAGGTCTTCAGGCTAAAAGCAGAGTCCTCTTTCCACTCCACTATGGCTATCTCCCCATTTTGTTCATGTGCTCTTCATAAAATAATCCAGATCACTTTGGTCTGGAGGGAATTTTCCTTCTCTGTCAGACCTTTTGTCTTCCCCAGGCAGATCCGGCCATTGCTTTAACATGGCTTGGTCAATTCCTCTGTGAAAGCATGCGTTACACCATATGATGATCATCTTCTTATGAGTGTCCTCTCCCATGGGACTGTGATCTCCTGAAGAACTGAGATGTTATCTAACTCATCTGTGTGTGCCCAGCACCTAGCTCAGAGCCTGGCATGTGGTAGATGCTTATCGATTGAATGATGAATAAAAGAATGCCTCCAAACTAAATGTCCTCCATACTCCTTTCTGCCTCTTCTATTCCGATCTGTCTTTCTAGCCCCAGCTTAGGGCCCATGATGTTATCCATCTCTTCTGAACCTCTATAGAATCACAGACTCAGCCATATTCTTAGAGCATATATATCTTATCTCTTCAGTACACAGGGTTCTTGAGGGTAAAGATTACATCTGAGTGTCCAATGGGTCCCTCTGAGGATCTAGGTCAGTTCTAGGCAGAGTGCGTGCATGGTGATTGCCAGTGCCCACGTTCCCATGGTTGCCTGCACTTTGGCAAGAGCTGGTGGGACATGTTGGTGGCAGAGCCCAAGGTGCCATGACAAAGACTTAATTGGTAAGAGCAGATGGCCAGGATCCCAGTCTTTACCTGGCTTATCAGTATGCCCCTTTCACAATCACTGTAACTGTGTCTCATGGATGCTTTTGCAGATGAGGAATTCTCTGAAGCCAGACAATAGACCTTTGAAGTGATCAAGCTTCAGGGTGAAAAGTTATCACTGCAACTTATTTGCGTAAAGAAGATATATAAAGCAGAGTTCATTTTCAGGAAGGAGCAAATATAAAGGACTCTGTGAACAAGTTAAATGTGAACAGGGACAAATCAGGAAACTGAGACCTTGAGCTAGTTAATTAGTGAGTTGGTAAACTAATGAGTTAGTTTGCTTAAATGAGGGAGGAAGACTGTGATTAAAAATAAATAAATTGAAGGAAGTAACAACCAACAATTTCATCAAGTTCCCATCTCTTTTGACCCAACAATTCCACTGTTGGAGATTTATTCTAAGAAAATAATCCAAGACTAGGAAAAGGGATGGCAGAAAAGTGGCCAAAGAGGTATTATTGATAACAGAAGTAAATTGGAGATAAAATAAATGTCTCACAATAATTTTGGAATGCTGATATAAATGACAGTATATTCACTAGAGTAATATTTTGAAGCCATTCAAATAGGTCATTATAAAGACCACATTGGAATTGTTCATTGTATGATGCTTATGAAAAAGATAAGAATGCAAAATTATATTTGTGCTGCATGTCCAACACTGTGAGAAAAGATGCTTTTTTGGAAAAGACAGGAAAGAATGAAAATAGATGATTTATAAAGATAGTAAGCTTGTGGGTGGCTTTTTATTTCCATAATCATGGTATTATGTTTTCGTATAATATAAAAAAATTTATGTTAATCAGATATTTAAATGAAAAGCACCTTAACAAAAGGTGTGTTGCACCCAGCGGTCATTTCAGAGAAGCTAAATATCAAACATGTTTCTTTTCATACTCTCATCTTCAAACACAGGTCCAGTTTAGATTTCTCTCTCTGGTAACAAGTTTGAAATTGCATACTTGAAAGTCAGAAAGACTTTGGATACATAGCTATAGATACAGATACAGACATGGATATGGATACAGATATGGATATAGACACAATTTCCCATGAAAGATACACCTCATGAGTTCCCTCATGTATCAAATGCCTCACACAAAATGACTCCTGTATATGACGAGCAGAAAAATTATGAATGTGTGACTATAAATATCCTTCAAAATGCGTGAGAGCTTAAAAAACCAAGGGAGACTGTGTTTAAGGGATCCAAGTGGGAAAAAGTTCTGATCTTGTTTTCAAATGTTTCCCAGACACCCAGACACCACCTGTCTTTCCCCAGTCACCTTGTCACTTGGTCCTGGGAGTTAGCCCTGCCAAATATCTTAGCAATTGGAAAACCCAGACATCTTTGAGCTCACAGAAAGATTACTAGTCCACATTCTCAATAAGTATCAAAGTCAACAATAAGAAGGAAATCATCACAATAAATCCAAAAACACTCCTTCCCCTTTCTTAAAGAGCTGGATGTCTGCCTTTCAGGAATCTTATTTCTCTAACTCTCAGAAAAAATTCCAGGTCTTTCTTGGGTGGTTCAACATCAGATTATCCTGTTCATCCACTTGCCTCAGACACTAGCAACTGCAATTGTTGATAACAGTATTAAAGCAATACTTAGATTAAAAAAATGAACTGATAAGTTTTGCATATCATTTTTAAGCATTGTTATGAATCACGTTTTATAGAGTATTACTATCACAGAAGGCAAGTATATGTCTCTATTAAGTACATCGCAATTTCCACAGGCCTTTAACGTTCTAGTGCCCATAGTATTTCTTAGTTTTTTCCAATTTTTTTTAATGCTGAAATGTTATAACAAAAAACTGAATATAGAAGTAGATTCCTCAATTTATTCAAGTTTCTCTTTAAATAGCCAGATCTATAATAGCCAGAAAGTAGATTCTATAGTTAGTTTGGGGTTATTTATATATGAATCCTCTTTCTCATGTTTTTTCTTCTGATTTTATTATATTTTATTGGAGTATCACTTATATTTTATATTTGACATAGTTTTCAATTTAGAAAAACCATTTTCTCTAAATAAATGAATAAACTTTTAAAAGTGAGAAAGTCAAACTTTGATCTGTTTGGTTGTAATAGATTGCTAATAGTATTAACAGCAAGCAATAATTCATATTAAATAACAGGGGTTAGGGTAAATTCAAAATTAATTTTATTTTCCTCCAAAGATCATAATTCAATGTTTCTTTGAGGATCTTCTACTGTTTTGCTTATTTCTTCTAGTGCATTTTATATCTTATTTCTATTAAATTTAATTGCTTTAATAGCATTCTCCATCAGGTGTTCAAGAATCCTTGTCAGGTCAAATATGATGGATGTTGCTCTGTCTTTGGAAGATCCACAAAAAAGGAATATAATCTTTGAATTGTTCCAAAGAATGTGATTTCAATTACCATGACTGAGGCTCATCTTTTGGTAACAAATTTAAACTATGAACCATATATAGCACAAAGAATGCTTTTGTATTTTGGGTAAAACCCCAGTGTATATATTCTTTTCCTTATCATCTATGTTAGCGTCATTATCATTATAGGTTTGCCTTTGACAACCTTTCTTTTTTAAACCACTTTATTGAGATATAATTGACATAAAAAAAGTTTACACATATTTAACTCACACAACTTAATGAGTTTGGAGATAAGTATCCACTCATGAAACCATCACTACAATCTATGCCATAAACATATCCATCACCTCCACAAGTTTCCTCCTGCACTCTTTTATTTACTTATTTACTTATTATTATTATTATTATTGTGTTACGAACACTTAACGTAAGATCTACGCTCTTTGCAAGTTTTTTAGTATACCATACAGCATTGTTAACTATAGGCACTATGCCGTACAGTAGATGTCTAGGACTTACTCATCTTGTGTAACTGAAACGTTGTACACTTTGACTAATATTAACTCATTTCTCCCTCTCCCCAACCCCTGGCAACCACCATTCTACTCTCTGCTTCTATGAGTTTGACTATTTTATATTCCCCTTATAAGTGGTAGCATGTCAAAATGGCTTAAAGACTTAAACATAAGATCTGACGCTGTAAAACTCCTAGAAGAAAACATAGGGAAAAAGCTTCTAGACACTGGCCTTGGCATGATTTCTTGAATATGACACCAAAAGCACAGACAACAAAAGCAAAATAGACAAGTGGGACTACATCAAACTAAAAAGCTCTGCACAGCAAAGGAAACAATCAACAAAATGAAAAGGCAACCTACAGAATGGGAGAAATAGTTGCAAATCATATATCTGATAAAGGGTTAAAATCCAAAATATGTAAGGAACTCCTAAAACTCAATAGCAAACAACAAATAATCCAGTTTAAAAATGGGCAGAGAGGAGGCTGGCCAAGTAACATAGTGGTTAAGTTCACACACTCCACTTCAGCAGCCTGGGGTTTGCAGGTTTGGATCCTGGGTGTGGACCTACACCACTCATCAAGCCATGCTGTGGTGGCATCCCGTATACAAACTAGAGGAAGACGGGCAAAGATGTTAGCTCAGGGCCAGTCTTCCTCAAGCAAAAAGAGGAGGATTGGCAACAGATCTTAGCTCAGGGCTAATCTTCCTCACCAAAAAAAAAAAAAAAAAAGAAAAAAAGTGGGCAGAGGAATTGAATAGGCATTTCTCCAAAGAAGACATACAAATGGCAACCTTCTAAATAAACACTAAAAGCTGAAAATTGCTTTTTTAGTCTTTTACTTAAATAAAAACCTGTGCTTTTTTACGAGAGATGTAAAACCAATGAAATATTCCTGAAAAGATGGATCCATTTATGCCATGAAAAGCATCATATTTGGCTAAGTATTCACTAAATAATATTACTATGAAAACTTCCTACTAACATTCAAGCATTTGCTTTGTCTTTATCTTCACAGTTACTATTTTTTCCAGCATTTTTTTTCGGTTCATGTAATTGCACATAGGCTGTTTCTGCGCAGGTCAGTCTGCTCGCTTTCATTACTTCTATTTTAAAGAGTTAGGCAGATCACCTCTTTACTTATTCTTCTCTTCAAACTTTCTTCTTTTCTTAGGTCTTCCTGTGCTTTTCCTATTTCTATTATCACCTAGACTTCTGCTCATTGTCAATGACCTGAAAATGTGTTGTCCAATATAAAAGCCACCAGCCACAGGTGGATATTTAAATTTAAATCAGTTAAAATTTAATATAAACTAAATTAAAAGTTCTTCACTTGCACTAGTCACATTTCATATGCTCAATAGCTACATATGTCTAGTGACTACTATCTAGACAGCACAGACGTAGACTATTTCCATCACAGCAGAAAGTTCTACTGGACAGTGCTGAGCTAAAGGATTATAAAACAAATTGTTAATTGTATTATAAGGGTATAAAATTTGAATATATTTTCATTAAAAATGTAAATGAAAATAAGTGTAAAAAAGTTAAAAATTAAAATTCCTTTCCATCTATATTTTCAAAAATATTTCTTCAAAAATATTTTAAATATCAAAAATTATAAATTAAAAATAAAAAGGAAACTACAAATAAGTTAAAATTAATAGATATCAACATCTAACTAAAAATTATTTAAGTAAAGCTAATATTTTTAATTTAATTTTTTAAAAATTTAATTAAATTTTATATATTTCTTTAAAAATTAAACTATTTACAATGCCGGCTTTTAATGTCTACTTAGTTGAAAATGTTATGAATCTGTATCACACTTGGCATATAGATTATATGACAACCTACATATACACAAATTTAAGAGTAATATGAACCGTTTAATTTTGCAAAATATTCCTCAGCTGCCATGTAAAACAGTTGGAAATCCATGCTAATTCAGGACTACCTCCAGAGTCATGAATTATAACATAAAGAGAAGTAAGAAAATGGACACTCAGCACTACTTTCTGATCAAAGCTCTATGCATTTATGCTACCTGAAAGGAGGGATTTGACAAGTTAATTCATTGTTTAATTTCTCTTACCTAAGTGCTTTAACCATTCAAATGCTCCCTTCTCCAAAGCAGTATTTTCCTTCAAAGTGGATAAAGGCACAACCCTTAAACTTTGAGAGCATCCAGACATAGTTGCCTTTTGTTTCAAGGACATAGGGCAAAAGATCTGAAGACGTGGGAGCCTGAATGGTGTTTGTCATAAGAGTGGATGTTTTTGGTTATAAGTCTTGCTGTGCCAGCTCTGAGTACTGGATCCTGAATGACAAAGTGCCCATGTCTTCTTTTTCAGATTTATTTGTTTTCGAATGTGATATCTGTCCTCAAGAGTAAAGCCAGGAGCCCTCTTGCCTGGGTCTTAGGGCAGCACCGTCAAGAGTCACATGGCTGTGTTAAATAACAGTGCTAGGAAACACCGGTTGCACAGGCCTATCACACACATAATTGATGAAGCGCTTCCATGTGCTACAAATCAGGCCCTCCTCAAGGAAACACTGAGGAAAGCATTAGTATCCTTCAAATCCATTTTTCAGAGGACAAACTGAGGCTTTAGAAGAGGGAAGTAACTTGCTCAAGATAATAGAGCTGATAAGAGGCAGAGCCAACTTTCAAAACTAGGACTATCTGAAGCCAAATCTCTCTGTCTAACCACTCCACTGTCTCACCTCATACGGACGGCTGAGCTGTGGATGGGAGAGCACCTAGCTCCCTGGAGTCGATCACCTGAAGGGAAGCTCTTTCTGAGAAGAGGTTGGTGCTGAAATCTGCCTTATTTTATGGCTGAGGAGAGTAGGACTGAAGGTTGATGAGATGAAACCTGAGAGTGTGGATTCCCAGCAGGAAGGTGACTGGGGAAGAGAGCACGTAGATCTACTCGCATCTCTACTCCACTCAAAAATCTCTACTGGTACTGTGGTGCCTTCAGGACAGGACACACTCCTTGGCTTCTTGTTAAGAATAGCCCCAATCTTTCCCCAACCAACTTATTCAGAGATATCTCCTCCATTCTCACCTACCCCCAACATAGCCCTGATTTTAGTCTCCAAGAACTCCATATTCTCAGAAAACAATATGCTCTTTCGTCCCTCCCACCTTTGAATATGCTGTTCCTCTACCTAGAATGCCCTGTTTCCCTCCCACCTGTCTGGAGAAACTTTACTCATCCTTTGAGTTATAATTCAAATGTCACCTCCTGGGTCACTTGTTCCTAGATCCTCACAGGGGTTTAGTCACACCCTCTTCCGAGGCCTCTAGAGTTTCATTCAGATCTAAGTTAGAGCCTCCTCAACACAGACCATGATATTTCCCTCTATGTCCAGCTTTCTCTCTAGACAGTGAGCTCCTGGATGACAGAGGCCATTTCATATTGATCTCCGCATTCTCTCTGCCCCCATCCCCATGCTCCAAGCAGAATCCCTAAGATACAGTAGGCTTAATAACTCTTGAGTGTTGAATGAATAAACAAGTAAGAACCAAGGGAAGGTGACCTGGGGGCTTGGTTTTCTAGGAGGAGACTGCCTTGAGCACACACAGCCCCCTTTGAGCAATGTCCTATCCCTGGCATTGAGCCACTAGCTGAGGCCATTGCAGCAGCAGGAGCTTAGGGTGGGGCTGATGTAAAAACAAATAAGGAAGGCAAAACAAGGAGTATGTTGAAACCTTGAAAATGTTCTATTCCTTGGTGCTCAAAGTTGCCACACCTTCTAAGTCAGGTGGTTCTTAGCCCGGAGAAGACCAATTGTAGGTACAGGGGCTTTGGGATCAGGGCCAAGGGGCAAGGGAGAGACAAGGGATGTGAAACTGGCTTCCTTGTTTAGCTTTTCTCTTTGTGGGCATGTTTGTCTTTCCAGACAGAAGAAATCCTAACCTTTCCCTGCTTTAATTACCTATTTGGACACCTTGGGCTGTTGCATCACCGCATGACATTGTTCTGTCAGGGATACTGCACTGGGATGGATCTAGGCTTAGGGAGATGCAACTGACAGGAAACAGGTTCTGACAGCCAGGGAAATGTTGCACAGAGGAAGAGTTCTAGGGGAGGGAGCGAAGGGAGGGGACAGGAGGAAAGAGGAAATGTTTGGTACAGCGGGAAGAAAATATCTTGGGTGAGGTGGCAGCAAGGTTAGCAAAACTGGATGTCTCCATCTGGATTTCCCAGATCGGGCCTCAGGGAGATTGTGCCCAAGCAGACAAACTGGTATGCTACAGGGCCCTGAAAGGAACAAAGTTAGAGAGCTCATGTTGTCATTCTGGGGACGACATCTGGCTGAGTTTTCTTCACTCTGGACCTCAGTTTCCTCTCCTTAGAAACAAGGCCAGATTTGGCATTTTTCTCAGAAGCCCCAAAAAGCTTCTTACTTAAATACTCTCGAGACAAAAATGGAAGACATAATCAAAACAATCATAAAGCCCTTCACAAATAATACTATTCAAGCAGTTAATATTGAGGATTCTGAAAACACACACAGTCAGAGTATTTGTCACAATTGTGAAACACAGTCCTAGCAAAGTTTAATTCTAATCTCTAAATATTGTATATGGAGGAATCTAAGGAGGACATGTTGCACAGAAGCTAAAAGCTTGAAGATCTTGAAACTTGAGGGCAAAGCAGTGTGTTTCAGTGTGATGAGCCTGGGCTGGGGCTCTGGAGACCTGGGTTTTAGACCAACTCAGTATTTATTACTTTACATATGTGAACCTAGATTTCTCAGGGGTAGAATAAAAGGATGAATTTCTGTAGGGTTCGTGTTCCTCAGGGTAGGGGTGCGGGATTATGCAGCAAGATACTGGAGGCCACAGTTAAGTATAATCTTATCTTCCTGGATCATCAATTTTACTTCATGGCAAACACTTTAAAACATTATTTTTCATCCAAAAATTAAATCATTTGTTTAACAGATATTTATTGAGCCTTCGCTATATGCCAGGTACTGTTTTAAGCACTGTTTTAATATCAAAGTAAAGCTGGATATGTTGTGGAACAATGTGCATAGTTTATATGACCTAAGGTAAACAGGGTCCCTAAAATTATTTCTCACATGCTGGGGTACTGCTGGTTGTGTCCGTCCACTCTCACCTCCAACCAAATAATATGTATTTGTTCTCCTTTACCCCTGGCACATTTCAAAGGATAGGTGTGCCAGTGGTCTTAAACCCCTTCCGAGTAGATACAGCCTATCCTGTCAAGACCACCTGAATTAAGCAAATCTTTGTTGTTGACAATAGGCTGGATATTCATATCCACCAGACAAAAGCAAGGAAAGGGAGCTAACTTATAGTAAGTACCACTACCTGCCTACAGATAATAAGTGTGTCAGCCTTTTTAAAGCAATTTCATGTGGAATTGCTGGATTCTATGGTAGTTCTATTTTTAATTTTTTGAGGAACCTCCATACTATTTTCCATAGTGGCTGCACCAATTTATATTCCCACCAACAATGAACAAGGGTTCCCTTTTCTCCATAGCCTCATCAACATTTGTTATTTGTTTTCTTTTTGATAATAGCCATTCTGACAGGTATGAGGTATTATTTCATTGTGGTTTTGATTTGCATTTCCCTGATGATTAGATATGGTGAGCATCTTTTTGTGTGTCTGTTGGCCTCTGTATGTCTTCTTTGGAAAGAAGTCTATTTAGGTCTTCCCCCCATTTTTTAATCAGATTTTTTTTTGTTGATATTCAGTTGTATGAGTTCTTTACATATTTTGGATATTAACCCCTTGGAGATATATATATATTTATATTTTTTGTATATCATTTGCAAATATTTTCTCCCATTCAGTAGATTGCCTTTTTGTTTCCAGCAATTCCACTTCTGGGTATCTATTTGAAGAAAATTAAAACACTAATTTGAAAAGAAATATACACCCCTATGTTCATTGCAGCATTATTTACAATAGCCAAGATACAGAAGCAACCTAAGTGTCCACTGATAGATGAATTGATAAAGAAGATTTTGTATATATATATACAATGGACTATTACTCCAGTCATAAAAAAGAATGAAATCTTGCCATTTGTGACAACATGGACGGACCTAGAGTGTATTACACTAAGTGAAATAAGTCAGACAGAGAAAGACAAATACCATATGATTTCACCTATATGTGGAATTAAAAAACAAAACAGGGCCGGACCCGTGGCTTAGCGGTTAAGTGCACGCACTCTGCTGCTGGCGGCCTGGGTTCGGATCCCGGGCACGCACCAACGCACCGCTTCTCCAGCCACGCTGTGGCAGTGTCCCACATACAGCAACTGGAAGGATGTGCAGCTATGTCATACAACTATCTACTGGGGCTTTGGGGGAAAAAATAAATAAATAAAATTATAAAGAAAAAAAAAACAAATGAACAAACAAGACAAAACAGAAACACACTTATAGATACAAAGGACAAACTGGTGGTCACTAGAGGGGAAGCAGGTGGGAAGATGGGTGAAATAGGTGTGGGGGTTAACAGGTACAAACTTTCACTTATAAAATAAATAAGCCACAGAGGTGTAATGTACAGCATAGAGAATATAGTCAATAATATTGTAATAACTTTGTATGGTGACAGATGGTTACTAGATGTATCATGGCGATCACTTTGTAGTGTACATAAACGTCGAATCACTACGTTGTACACCTGAAACTAATATAATACTGTTTGTCAATTATACTTCAATAAATAAATAAATAAGACAATTGTATCTTCACAACCATCCATCCAGAGAAAGGAAGCAATTTTCCCAAGGTCTCCCAGAAAAACAAAGTCAGGCTCTGCACAGGAACTCAGGTCTCCCAACTCCCATCCACCCAATCCTAAACTCCACCCCCAGTTTCTCCCCAGACCATCTCCTCTGAATCAACAAGGTGAACTCACAGGCAGAACACTCTTCAGTGCCCTGTCAAACACATCACACTGCCTCCAGCTCCACTGGAGCGCCCTCTCCAAAGTTCCCCAAGTGCGATCCTGCTATCACCACACCAGCCCCGAGAGGAGAAATGTGGAAAACACTCACCCTCTCATGGTATCATTGGAGAAACTGAAGCCCAGAAAAGATTCAACATCTGCCTGTGAATCAGTATCATAAAACACCAGAACCCGGGAATCAATCCCACTTCTCACGCTCAGCCACCGGACTCTTCCCTCTTCCCGCTTTGTGGCCTCCTGGGGAGAAGAGGCCGAGTTTTCATAGGCTGTGGCAGCCCCTGGCACCTCCTAGCACCAGGCATGGCTCATGATAGGTACTGCGCACACGGTTGATCAGTGACTGAGACACTAACTTCTCTCTGAGCTTCCTGTTTTCTCATCTGTAAAATGCCAGGGTTAAATTAGATGACCTCTGAGACACTTTCCATTTCTAATGGGTATTTTTAGGCAAGTAGAGTACCTTAGCTTGGTAAATGGGAATAGTGGACATCAAATTAGGAAAGTAGGTTGGGGTCCCAACGATTAATGGAGGACCTACCACTGGGCGAACAGAGGTTAAAATGAGGGAGATCTGTGAGAGATAAGCCCTGCCCTCACGGAGCCCACAGCCTGGGGCAAAGTAACATCCTCACTAAGAATGGGGACAGACAGGCAGGGCTGCTCAGTGGAAAGAGCCTCCATAAGCTTGGGAGTCGGGAGAACTGGGTTCCTGTGCAGAGCTTGATTTTGTTTTGCTGGGGGACCCTGGGAAAATTATATCCTTTCTCTAGACCTCATTGGTTTTAAGTCATATATGTCCACTCCTCTACAAGGTCATGAAAGGAAGATCTTCTTTCCCTTGACAGGGGTGGAGCAGGGAGATCTCTTCTCCTATTGCCTGGGATTCTTTCTTCAAAACACTGGTCACGTAGCTAACATGGCTCATTTTTACATGAGAATTCTTTGGAGCAGGCCATGGCCTCAGTTCTGACTCTGTGTTTACAGAAATTTGTGGAAACCTGCGTACGTTATAGACCTTGATCTCCTCTAATTCCTTCAAGTGTGTTCCCTTCTCCTTCGTTTTGTTAATATTTTAGGTCAGACACCCTGCACAGAGCAAATTACAGACTCTCTGGGTTAGAAGTGATCTTAGGGTCTTTATATCTTGATCTTCTTCTATCTCAACATATACACATCCAGGATCTGTCTGAACATCCCCAGAAGCAAGGATCTCACCAACTCCCCATTCTGTCTGGGACAGTTCTGTCTATTAGAAAGTTTTTTGAAGGAAAGCTGACAGCTTCCTTATTTAAACACACCTCAATGCTGTCGGTGGTCAGCTCACCAACTATTTTTTGGGGATCTGTCTCTGGAAAAATAGCTTGGTTTTCCCCGGGAGGATTATCCTTCCACACAGGTCATACTTGTAGATGGATTGCCTCAGCAGGTGTTCCCACTTCCAATCCCAAATCATAGCCTTCACACTTTAGGCCCATCTTGATCATTCACAAATCCCACAGTTACTTGTTGCTTGCTAAGTAATATTTGATTTTGACACTTTTTTTTTGTACTCCATTTTCTTTAAGGGAGTGTAACTCAGTGGTTAATTCCACGAGTTAATTTCATACAACCGATCAGGTTTAAGTCTTGGCTTGATCCAGGTCTTAGTTCTTGCACATCCAGTAGTGGTGTGACCTTGGTTAAGTTATTTACCCTCTCTCAGTTTCCTAGTCGACAAAAATTAATTATACTTACCTCATGGGTTGTTGAAGGAATTAAACTAAATAGCGCAGATAAAGTGTTTGTTCTAGGAAGAGGACTTATGTACCTTGTAGTTCATCTTTATGTAGAGTCCAAATCCATCTCTCTGGAGCAATTACCATCTTCTTCGTCCTAGTTCTATCTTCTGGGACCATGCAGAATAGGCCTAAATCCCTCTTCCACACGGCAACCCTTCAAATATTTCCATTTGACCACAACCCCTCTACATGGCAAAGGGCCTCACCAGAGAAACTGAGGTGGGATAAAGCATATCCAGAGCCTCACCACAATCTGGAAGGAGAACCAAGAAACGCTGACTTGCCTGGCCTGGAGTGACCACTCCAACATCTGCCTCCAAGAAGAGTGGGGTGAGCCAGGGTTCCTGGAAAACTCAACTCTGGCAACACATGACATTGAAGTGTTGAAACATGCCACTTTGATGTGGCATTAGGTCATGATATTGCTTTATTTTCTTAATTTAGAAGAAAAGCACAGCTGCTAGAATTTTTAATATAATAATAAGTATGGTGGTGCACCAAAGATTTTTAGGAATTTTTCCACAAGAACACTGCACCCAATTGTGTAATTTTTTTTATATCCATGCAAATGTACTTTTCACTATTATGCAAAGACCTTCTTTTAAATTGTTTTCTAACCTTTCCACCTTTGAACAATTGAAACCTGAGTGACTAATGTACTCTGTCTAGTTGAAACAATTTCTAGAATGAGATAGGGTTTAAATAAATAAACAAATACTTAGACTAAATTGCTCTATTTGTTGAATGGAGATTTTAGGAAATCTGTTTGCTGTCTTTCCACCTGCTTGGCATGTGAGCATTATTTGATCCCACGTTTTGAACTCACTAGAATGAGACCACTAGATAAACGCAAAATATTATTCTTATCAGCCAGTCCCATAACCTATTCCATAGGCAAATTTCCTATCTCTGGATGCTTTTCAAGGTTAGACTGCTGTGACCACAGTTCCAGGGTTCTATTATGTTATTTTCTGTGTAATACTAGAAATTTCTCTATCTCATGGTAAACAGCCTAGTCAAGATAGGACCAATCAAAGATCAATAATTGTTCTTTTGTTTTCTTTACCAGTCTCAATGCCCAATTCATTGATTATTTATTGGGCAGAATAAATTTGGTAACTATTTTTATTAGTCATATTTATCTACCTTCAGAACTTCCCACATAGTGTTTGCCCAATGGGTTCCAAAAGTGGGCAGAAATTGATGCTATCAGCCTTCTGGACCTAGAGCAGCCAGGATTCTGGACCAGTTGCCTCCAGTAGCAAGCAGCCTTCTCTGTTTACCCCAGTATAACAAAGAAATATATCAGTTTCTTTGTGTGCCATGTCATGGAAGGGTTTGGGAAGCACTGAGCTTCACTGTAAATTTTAGATCTTTCAAAATGCACAATATAATTTCAATATTGTGGAGACAGTTGAAACCGGCCATTTTGTTTTCTTCATATATATTTTTTTAAGTTATACTTATGTGGATCCTCTCCATTCCATGCGACCTAGTGACCATGGGTTAGTCATCCCTGCCTGACTCCATTTGCCATCTGGAGAACAGTAGCTATAACTTTGAAGACAGTTAAATCTCAGGAGCTCCGTCAAGTAAAATGAGCAAAACATTCTCACCAATACGCTTCCCTCACTGCCCTCAAATAGGCCCCTACCTCAGATCCTATACATTCAGCTCAGATGCAATTTCCTCTAAGAAGACTTCTCTGACTCATCACATTCCATCACTCAAATTAGAAATAATCTCTCTATTCTCTGAATTTCCTTAGCTCTTGTCCTGTCCTTTTCTTACAACATTTAGCAGTTTTTGAATCCTGGTCAGTCATATAATAATAGCTCTACTTGAATGTAAACTTTTGGAGGGTAACGTCATGTCTTATTTTCAATATCCCTTAAAACATTCCTGACAGGACTTGAATTACACTCAACCAGCTAAACAAAAGACAAATTAATTTGACACTTCTCTTTGCTTTGGCCACAAAGCACTTATATCTCATTAATATGGAAATTTGTGTTCCTCTTCAAAAAATTCTGAAAATTTATGGCAGCTTATTTTTAATTTTAATAATATGATCTAGACAAGAAGAAAAACACATGGAAAGCATTAAACTTTGCTACTAAACAGAGAAGTACAAATGACAACAAATTTGAAGCACTGTTTTCTATATATTTAAGTAGAAAAAAACTTCAAGCCATGCGTGGAAGAGTTGTGGTTCACTTGGTTAACAGTATTTTAAATTAACACTTTTTTTTAAGTAGTATACAAAAGTCATAAAGACTTCCCCAGTCATCCCATTCATATGGATTTTAGAATTTGTGCAAAGGTAACAACTCAACAGCTACAAAAACAAAAAGCAAAATATGCAAAAGGGACAAGGATGTCCATGACAGCATTCACTATAATAGCAAAAAAGCAAAGAAACAACAAAAAGATTAAAGACAATGCAAATGTCTCAAAGTAAGGGAATGATTTTATTAATTATAAAACAGTATCAAAAATTGTATTATCTAGTCATTAAAATGCAAACTTTAGAATGAAAATGCTTATTAAATAATGTTAAGTGGAAAAAAAATCAGGCCATAAAATGAAATGTGCATTATGCATGCATGATAATGACTACAAGCAATAGACAAGAATGTATAAAAATATAAATAGTTGAATATGATGCAGGATCCTGGCTTGTTTTCTGTTTTAAAGTCATTACATCACCTTTTCAATGACAGACTACATTTTAAGTAATTGAAAACAAAGTCTCATTAGCCTTGTCCTTGTATAAATTCCCAAAGAACACATCGTTCTTATTCATTTCTACCTCTACTACTTGTCTTTGATTTGGACCGGCTCCATCCTCTTCTCCCACTTCTTACCCCCCTAACTAGACGGGAAAAAGACCCTCATCAAACAAGGAAGCAAAAGGCACCAAGTTTAGCAGAAGCCGTGTATCCAAATAGGCAAACGTCGGAGGGCAGGATCTGATATCTCGCTCCCACAGTTGCAAAGGCAGATCCAGATTCTTCAACGACCACAAGTGGCCTTGGTTTAACAAGTCTTGCCAACAAGGCACAATGTTCCCGTCCTCAGAAATAGTCCCCGACAGAGCTTCTAGGGGCCCATAAAAGTCTTCACTCTTTGAACAATGGCGTCAAACACAAATTTGTCATTTTCTATAATAATAGAATGTTCAGTTGCATCTGGCTTTTTTAGCAGGGCCAACACTTAGTAAAATTTTGAGGTTGGCAAAGTGAACTTTCACCTAGCCCAAGACTCCTTTCCCTGCCTCCAGATGATCAATAAAATCACTTCACGTTACAGTTTACAGAGCCCTTTCACATCCAATATCTCATTTGAATCTTGCATCAGCCCAGTGAGGTTGGTGTTATTATTTACTTTTCAGAAGGATCCTGAGAATCGGGGAAGTGAAATGACTTGTCTAAGGCCACACAGCAAGTCAATAATTGAATGAGAACACAAGCCCAGCCCTGACTTCCAATTGGTCCTCCTTCCACTTTCCCTACGTGCTGCCTCTTCTTCCAGGTCAGGGGAAGCACTGACCCAGTGCACCCCCTCACACCAGTACTCAGGGTGCTACCATCCCAGGGATACCTATGAGTTAAATGGAAGGATGATGTGTGACCTATAAGGACGGTCAAGTGGAGTTCCTAAGAAGATGCTGCACTAGCCTGAACTATTGGCTCATTCCCCCAAGGTCAACTCTGAGGAAATATGGAGGAAAAAGATTAGGTTGGAGAGAAAGCTGTGAGAACCCCCTAAAGAGAGAAAAGCAGTTTTGACGGGCATGTATGTGTGTCTGGAATGGTCCTAACCTAAGGTAGAGAGTATCCAGGCTGCTGTGGCAGGACAAAATAAGAAAGGAACAGTTGCTTTTTAGAGTCTTCATCTCCCCTCTACCCTTACCCCCATTGCCTTAGGACAGACAGGACTCGAGCTTACACTTCTTGAGCAAGTGCTCCTCAGGTGTAAAACCAGGGCAGTGCAGAAGCCCTGCACCTGATGGGAGGTGAGAAAAACACACAAAGATTGACTGGTCTCAGGTGGTCACTGCCCTCTCCTTCGAAACCCCCAAGGCTGGTGGATTACAACTGCTCTTCTAGATACTAATTCTTCCCAAAGTAAAAAACACATCTGAGGAGCTGTTTGGTGGGGTGAGGAATGATTAGCTCTGCTTTTCTGATGCTTGGAACCCTCCACTCTAGGTTCATCCTCCATTCTCAACCCCTGACTTTGAACACACTGGTGCCGACACAGATGGAGGTCTGGACTGCAGCCCTTCCTCCATCGGCATTGCTGGACAGACTAGCCTATAATCCCAGAGGAATGGAAGCTCATGAACCAAAAGAAAAGCACGAATATTTCCAAAGAAAAACAACAAGCTGAATTTCAGATTCCAGAGGAACCAGGGGTACTAGAACTGACAGATCAAGAATTTACATACATTTTTAAGAATTTATTAAATTTTTATATTTAAAAAATAAGGGATGATATTAGCAATGTATAATGAAAACCTGAAACCATAAAATGAATCAAGCGGAAATGTGAAGTATGAAAAATATAATAGTTGAGATAATGAACACAATAAACGGTAATAAGTAGAATGGATTCCACTGAGGAATGAATTAGTGAACTGGGGGATCAGATTGAGGAATTCCCCCTACCAGAAAATTATTTAAAAAATAGAAAATATAAAAGTTAAAGTATAAAAAGCAAAAGTAGTCCCAGAAAGAAAAAAAATAGATACAAATGGAGAGGAGGAAATATTTGAAGGAATAGGGAGATAATTCACCCAGAATTAATGAAAAATAAAAGCCTTAGATTGAAAGGATCCCTAGAGAGCAAAAGAGGAGACAGAAGGAAAATCATACTTCTAGACATAAATTATGTTGAAATTTAAGAATATCAAAGACAAGGTAAAACTGTAAAACTTTCAGAGAGAAAAGGAAAGATCACTATCAAAGGAACAAGAATAGTACTGATATCAGATTTTCAGCAGTATGCAAAGAAGCAAGAAGGCAATAGAGAAGTGTTTTCAAAATTTTGAAAGTACAGAATTTCATATCCAGCTACACTTTCATTCAAATGTGAAAGCATGATAAAAATACTCTAAGACCTACAGAGTCTCAGAGCGTTTGCCACACAAAGACCCATGTGTAAAACATTTTTTAATGACATACTTACATAGATAGAAACAAATCTAAGGGATGATGGAAGAAATACGTGAAGTAAAGGTGATTAAATACATGTGTAAAGTTTGTGGTTGTCTTAAAAAATAACTGAGACCAAAAAAAAAGAGAAAGCAAAAGCATATCCATAAAAAACAAGAATTAAAATTCTAGATAAACTCAACATGATGGAGTAGGGGGGAGCCAAAGGACATCTGATCATATCAATGCCCTTGTCTTATCTGAAAGAAAACATAGACAACTTTAAAACAATAAACAAAAGAATAAAAAACATAGAAAGAAGTGTGACAAACTGAAATAATCAACTAATCGAGTAGAAGAAGGTCCTGATGTATGGATAACTGCTATAAATGAAAATGAACTAACTCGCCAAATAAAAAACAAAATCCAGGTATCTGCTACTCACTAGACACGTTCTAAAGCAACATACATGCAAAAGATGAAAATAAAAGGATGAAAAATGATTAATCAGGCAAGTAGAGCAAAATAAAGCTACTGTCAATATAATATTATCAGAGGACAGGCCCGGTGGCTTAGCAGTTAAGTGCACGCACCTCGCTACTCGTGGCCCGGGTTGGGATCCCAGCCGCGCACTGACGCACCGCTTCTCCCGCCATGCTGAGGCCATGTCCCACATACAGCAACTAGAAGGGTGTGCAACTATGATATACAACTATCTAACGGGGCTTTGGGGAAGAAAAAAAGGAGGAGGATTGGCAATAGATGTTAGCTCAGAGCTGGTCTTCCTCAGCAAAAAGAGGAGGATTAGCACAGATGTTAGCTCAGGGCTGACCTCCCTCACAAAAAAAAGAAAAAAAAATAAAAATATATATATATAATATTATCAGATAACATGAAGATTGCAACCTTTAAACCAAAACTAACAAAGAGCTGTAAGAAAGGACAATCACATAGCTATGCCACTTATTGCTATAGATATAAAAGTCCTAAAGAAAGTTTTGGTAAATCAAATCCAATAGTGCATTAAAATTACCATATGCCACACTCAGCTTTCCCCAGGTATATGAGGATAGTTTTAACATCAGAAAATCTATAAACATAATTCACCATATCAGCTAAATATTGCTAGTACAATAAGAAAAGAAAAAGATATTAGAAGCTTAAGAATTGAAAAGGAGGAAATAAAATTATTTTCAGGTGATGTTATTTTTTTTGACCAGTTTTCATGGTTGTTTTTGGTGAGAAGCTTAGTCATGGCTGGAACTGGAAGTTTGTAAAACCACCTAGAAAAACATCTTGATATTACAGTCACACATCGCTTAACAACAGAGAGACATTCTGAGAAATGCGTCGTTAGGTGATTTTGTTATATGAACATCATAGAGTGCACTTATACACACCTGGGTGGTACAGCCTACTTCTTACCTAGGCTCTATGGTACTAATCGTATAAGATCACCATTGTATATGTCATCTGTCATTGACTGAAACGTCATTATGCAGTGCATGACTGTACGTCATAAAATTGAACTTTATGAACCCTATAACTCAGCAATTCTCCTCCTATGACTACGCTTAAAAGAATCACTTGCATATGTACACCAGAAAATGCAGATCAGAGTGTTCATAGCACTACTGTACATATTAACAGACAAAAAAATTCTCATCAATAGGGGAGTTGATGAATAAGCTATGGCATATTCAAATTAAATGAACTACAGGAAGAAGCAATAATATGGACAAATCTTCACAATATAATATCAATTAAAAAGTAAGGGGCCAGTCCAGTGGCATAGTGGTTAAGTTTGTGCACTCCGCTTCAGCAGCCCGGGGTTCGCAGATTTGAACCACGGGCTCAGACTGATGCATCGCTCGTCAAGCCATGCTGTGGCAGCATCCCATATACAAAAAATAGAGGAAGATGGGCACAGATGTTAGCTCAGAGCTAATCTTCCTCAGCAAAAAGAGGAGGATTGGTGATGGATGTTAGCTCAGAGCCAGTCCTCCTCACCAAAAAAAAAAAAAAACAACAACAACAAAGTAAAAATATCAAAGCATGATGTCTTTTCTACAATATTAAGAACAATGTTAATAAAATGTACTTTTAAAGGAATGCATATAAATGAGATAAAACTAAAAAGGAAAGCAAAGGAATGATGAATACAAGATGCATGATGGTGGTTACCTTGGGTGTGGGTAGCAGGGGTTGAGCAGGGGAAGACCACAGGGGAAGATGTGGTCAAGTTACTATCAAAGTCCTAGTTTTCACATTGAAGAATCATTCATGAATGCTTATTATATTAGATTAACTAAGTAAATAAATACAATAGTGGAATACATGAAACAAGGATTGTGATTAATCCAGTTCCAAGTCCCTGAGATCTAAAAGAAATATTTCAAATGGGAGACTTAAGGCAGAGGCCCTGGAGGTGGAGATTTCTTTGAGCAGGAGAGCTCTTTGAGTCACGCATTTTAGTGGCCATTTGCTCCATTAGCCCTGGAGGCCGGCCTAGTTCCTTAAATATTGGTACCAAACCTGTTTAGAAGGTCATGGGCAAAGATCCTAAATTTCCATGCTCAGACATCCTGACATTAACCAGAGGCAGGGGTTTGCTTCTCCTGCAGCAGTAGTATCCTAACTAGTCTCCTTACCTCAAGCCCTACCCTCCCTTACAGTTGTCCCCCATACTGCCTCCACAGTGTTACTGCTAAGCTGCAAAGCTGACCAGATTACTTTTCCTATATCACTAGCTCTAGAATCAAGTCTTTGGCTGGGTATTATAGGACCTCAGTGATCTTTCCCCAGCAAAATACCTCTGCATTACTCACCAATCCTTGAATATTTCCTGCAGTTTCACACCACCCTGCCTTTGCTCACGCTGTTCAGTCTATCCGAAATGCCCTTATCCTTATCTGTTGACATTTCTCTCATTTTCAAATATCAGTCCCCTTCTTCATATTCTATGATGTCCCAGAGGGAGAGGGCAGTGGTCAGGGAGGGTGGGACTATCCAGGTGCTCAGGAATAGCTGCAGCTTTAATATGGACAACGTTTAGACATATAGAATTAAGCCAGTGACAGAGTCTGCAAATCACATCCAGGCTGAGGCTTGATTCTGGTGATCCCCACCTGTGTCAGTAGTGGCACTCTAGGTGGGCCTGAAATTCTGATCCCTTTCCCAGTCTCCCAGAGGCGGTTTCTAGGCAGCAGTGTGGAAAGAGCTAGGGCTTTGGAGTCAGGCTGACTTGAGTCAATTCTGGATTTACCCTTTAAAATACATCAAATCTCTGGGAATTTAAATATTAGTACTCTGAAAAATGAGAGAACAATTTAAATAGTGCATATGATTCCGCCCATCGTTTCATTAAGTTGGCAGACATACCCCAGTGAGCCTGAGATGACACGTAAGAATCTGTTGCTTTCGCAAAACCACATATACTGTACTTTACTGACAAATTAAAGGATTTCCAATGTAATTTTGACTACGAGCACTGTTTACCTTGATTTTGAAATCCCGACCCCTGGGTGAGATGCTATTCCATTGTATGAACTATGTGACTTTGTATATGTCTCTCAATCTCCCTGAACTTTGATTTCCTCATTCTTATGTTCTTTTAGGAGCGTGGCAGGCTGTATTTTCCAGAGGGGTCACAGCAATATCTGCCATCCTACCTGAGCTCTCTTCCCACAAAGGGTCGGATCTATGTCCCTTCCCTTGGAATATAGGTACGCTAGTGACTTGCTTATAACCAATAGAGTAAAGCAAAAAGAATACACTGTGACTTCAGAGTTGGTCACAAAAGGTGACCCAGCTCCCAGCTTTTTTTTTCTGAAACACTTGCTTTTGGAGCACAGAGCCTCAGTGTAAGAAATTTGATTACCATGAGGCCACCATGCTGTGAGGAAGCCCAGGCCACAGAGAGAGGCCACATATAGCTGCTCCCGTCCCTGTAGACAGGTAGTAGCAACTGCCAGACCTGTGATTGATGATGCCTCCAGAAGATTCCAATTCACAGCTGTTGAGCCCCTCAGATTTTGCATCTTTCAGCTGAGGACTCAGACATCATGGAGCAGAAACAAGCTGTCTCTTTTATGACCTTCCTGAATTCCTGACCCACAGAATCCATGCTCATAATAAAATTGTTGTTTTATACCACTAAGTTTGAGGGTAGTTTTTAAAGCAGCAATAAAAACTGAATCAAAGATTTTTCTGAGGGCTGAATAAAATAACTCAACATAAATTACCTAGCACAAAGCATGTGCTCAGAGAGTGGTAGCTGGTATCTGTATTGTGTCCCACACCTGGCCTAGCAGCATTAGATCAACCACTCTATTTTTCTGGGCCTAAAACTTCTCTTTAGGAATACCTGCCTGAGTAACTCAAAAGTTTGTTGTGTGGATTAAATATGATGACAGACATGAAAGTGCTTCAGAAACTGTAATGTTCTGTACTAATCAAAGGAATTCTTATATTTATGTTATATCCATCCACTAAGGGCTTAAGCTAGGAAGGCACTCTTAATAATCCTTTAGTGGCAGTCAGTGTCTGAAACCCTGATATCAAAGGACCTTGACCTGAGGCCCCACATTTCCTCCCTTTTAGAAATCATTAATTTCAACCATTCATCTAATAAGCTTTTGTTAAGAACCTACTGCAAGCAGAAAACTATTAAATGTTGTGCATTTTCTGAAGAAATTTGGATACTCCATCCAGTCACCTAAGAAAATTCTGTGTTAGAAATAAAAGTAATGGTGGTAGAATGGAGGCTTTCTGCATGGTTATGTTTCAGGAGGTACCTAAAAGAGAGAGAGGAAGAGGAGGACTATTGTGTTTTGAGAACCTGAGATGTGTCAGGTTCTGTGCGAATCTCTTTACATACATTGTCTTCCTCAATTCTCACGATGACTCTACAAGATGGGTTATTTATTAGATGGCTTTACAAATGAGGAAACAGATGCTTGGAGAGAATAAGTGTCTGATCCAACATCACAGCAGTAGCAAATCAGCATTGAAATCCAGGTCTGGAGACACTCTACCATGCTGTTACCCTTGAATATATTTTTCTGCCTCAAAGAATTATTTCTCCATCCAGACTACCAAAAAATATACTCATCTGAGATTGAAATATTTACCTATTAGATAATAACATTCCTGTTCAATTAATTTTCTTCTGAAACTTCATGTCATATAATTAATAATAATAATGTCACATTAGCACAGAACTTTAGCATTTACAAAGCACATTCACATCTTTTTCTTCCTTGGTCCTTCGACAGCCCCATGTGAGAGGCATAGCGTTATACCCAAGGTCTCACAGATAACAAGTGAGCAAAGGGTTGCACTTTAGTTTGTCGCTACATTGTAAGAAGAATACTAAATGTTTCCTTAATGGTATGTATTTTGTCTCATATTGTATATCACATGATTTTAAACATCCCTGAAAATTTTATAAAGGCTTGTCATCATGTTCAAGATGTCTTAGAAATCATGATGGCTCATCCCATCATTGACAAAATATGCATCTCATGACACAATATACATGTACGTTGTGGACAACTGTGGATATAAATTCATCTTCAAAATATCTTCTTGATAATTTCAATTACTTTTTGGTCAACTTCCTATCAGCTCAAGTGAGATGATTACCGTGTTTTCCTTGAAATGTGTGGCAGAGAGTTTTTACCAGGAGTAGAAGGGTGAGCTCTGTCATTTCCTTGTTTGGTTGTGCTTGCAGCATAGGTATTTTCTTCAATCTACTGCTTGTCAAAATCTTTTAAGGCAGAAATCATTTTAACTCATTGAGGTCCATTTTGAAAAGGTTAGTTTAGTTGAAATTGGATAATGTAATCCATAGATCCACTTGATGGGGCTCACGTAAACTAAAGAATGTCACAATACTCTGAGAGCCTAAGAAAGAATGAGAGTGATTGCCACACCATTCAACATCTGTTCTCCCTTCAAGAGTCTCAGGTATGTTTACAAGGATGCGATTATCTCACGTATGTATGGACACCGAAATGGGTAGCAGCACCCGCCCATTTATTAAACATTGGCAAAGTTTTCTATTTTTTTAGATTTAAAATATAAAAATAGAAGTTCTTGGTGGTCACACAAATCTACACATGTGAAAAAATTGCATAGAACCACACACATACATATACATACACACAAATAAGTTTAAGTAAAAATTGGGGAAATGTGAACAAGCTTTGTCAACTGTACTGATGTTGATATCCTTCTTTTGACATTGGACTATAGTTATGCAAAATGCTATCTCTGGGGAAAACTAGGTGAAGAGTACAATGTGATCTCCTTTAATTTTGTTTTTGCAACTTCCTATGAATCTATAATTATGTCAAAAGTTACAAAAACAAAAGTTCTAATACCTTTTTGGCATCTCATTTGATTGTTTGGTGCACTCCCAAACATGCCCTTTTTGAAGACCATGGCTCTGGCTGACCTGGGAGAATTGGTTTCCTCTCTTCAGGCCTCATTTTCCTCATCTATAAAAATGGATAGGTTGGCCCAAATCTCCCCTCAGCTCCAAAATTCTAGGATTGTGTATGCACAATTTTGGGGAGGTGTAAATCTCTCTCAGCTTATAAAATCACACGGAACATCTCTAGCTGGTAGAGGGAAATGTGGTCAGCTGTTTGATACCAAGTCCTTTTTCCTGGAAACTGGACTTGGAGCCATTCACCCCCTCCCACAGGCTCCTTCTAAGGATCATCTGCTAAGCAAAACTCAGAAACTTTGAAAATATTTTCATCAAGAACCTTGAATAAAACATCACAGAAACAATAAAGGAAAAATGTAACATTATCTGCTGAAGACGATGTCCTCAGTAGCATACCCTCAGAGTCCATATAGAGCACTTGGTAGCTATACCCTACTTTCCATGACCTGTTCAGGCTGTCCAGAATGCTGGCTGTGAAGGAAAATACCCTTGCAGCAGCCAAGTTGGAAGAGATGTAAAGGGATTTGTAAATAAGACTTAGCGCCTGCAGGAATTTGTAAATGTCACCCTGACATTGAAGGAGGAAAGCTGATTGTTCTCCAGTGCAGAGCAATTAAACAGCTCATCCTTGGAGAAAGCCAAGGGGTGTGGCTATATCTTTTTCACATCCGTAGACACTCCCTTAACTCTGGTAACTGCTGTTGGGAATATTTATTTACCTTGGATATAGGAAACAGGAAAAATACTTCTTATCATGGCTTTCATGGTAGTCCAAATCTTAGAGTTTTTTCAGCTATATATTTCCGTCTCTTTCTTTCTTTCTCTCTCTCTCTCCCCCTCTTCCTCTCTCCCTCTCTCTCTCTCTCTTTCTTTCTTTTCTTTCTGTCTACTTGATATTTTAGAGCAGTGTTAGGTTCACAGCAAAATTGCGTGGAAAGTAGAGAGATTTCTCGTATACTCCCTGCTCCTACACATGTATAGCCCCCTCCATTATCACCCTCCCTGGCTAGAGTGGTACATTTGTTACAATTGAACTGACACATCATTATCACCCAGAGTCCATAGTTCAGAGTAGGTTTTACTCTTAGTGTTGCACATTCTATGAGTTTGGACAAATGTATAATGATATGTATCTGCCACTGTAGCATCCAAGAGAATAGTTTCCCTAAAAATATAATTGCCCTAAAAATCCTCTATGCTCTGCCTATTGATCCCTTCTTGCCCCCTAATTCCTGGCAACCACTTATCTTTTTACTGTCTCCATAATTTTGCCTTTTCCAGAATGTCATATAATTGGAATCATTTAGTATGTAGTCTTTTCAGATTGGCTTGTTTCACTTAGTAATATGCACTTAAGTTTCCTCCATGTCTTTTCATGGCTTGATAGCTTATTTCTTATTAGTGCTGAAAAATATTCCATTGTTTGGATGTACCACAGTTTATTTATCCATTCACCTACTGAAGGACATCTTGGTCACTTCCAAGTTTTAGCAATTATGAATAAGGCTAAACATCCATGTGTAAGTTTTTGTGTGGACATAAGTTTTCAATTCATTTGGGTAAATACCAAAGAGCAGGATCATTGGATTTATGGTAAGTGTATGTTTAGTTTTGCAAGAAACTGCCAAACTGTCTTCTAAAGTGATAGTACTGTTTTGCATTTCCACAAACAATGAATGAGAGTTCCTATTGCTCTATATCCGTGTTAGCATTTGGTGCTGTCAGTGTTCCAGATTTTGGCCATTCTAATAGATATGTAGTGGTATCTCATTGTATTAATTTTCAATTCCCTGACTACATATGATATAGAGCATCTTTTCAAATGCTTATTGCCATCTGTATATCTTCTTTGGCAAGATATCTGTTCAGGTCCTTTGCCTATATTTTAATCTATTAGTTCTATTTCCTGTTATTGAGTTTTAAGAGTTCTTTGCATATTTTGGATAACAGTTTTTTATCAGATGTGTCTTTTGCTAATATTTTCTTCCAATCTGTGGCTTGTCTCCTCATTCTCTTGACATTGTCTTTCATAAAGCAGAAGTTTTTAATTTTAGTAAAGTCCAGTTTATCAATTATTTCTTTCATTGATCATGTCTTTGGTATTGTGTCTAAAAAGTCATTGCCATATCTGAAGTCATCTAGATTTTCTCCTATGTTATCTCCAAGGAATTTTATAGTTGTGCATGTTACATTTAGGTCTATGATCCATTTTGAGTTAATTTTTGTAAAGAGTGTAAGGTCTGTGTCTAGATTAATTTTTTTGCATCTGCATATCCATTTGTTCCAGCACCATTTGTTGAAAAGACTATGTTTGTTCCATTATATTGCCTTTGCCCCTTTGTCAAAGATCAGCTGACTATATTTACGAGGATCTATTTCTAAGCTCTCTATTCTGTTCCATTGATCTGTCTATTCTTTTACCAATACCACACTATCTTGATTACTGTAGCTTTAAGGTAAGTCTTGAAGTTGGGTAGTGTCAGTCCTCTGGCTTTGGTCTTCTTCAATGTGAGTTGGCTACTCTGGGTCTTTTGCCTCTCCATGAAAACTGTAGAATTAGTTTGTCAATATCCACAAAATAACTTTCTGTAATTTTGATTGGGATTGCATTGAATCTATAGATCATGTTGGGAAGATCTGGCATCTTGGCAATATTGAATCTTCCTATCCATAAACATGGAATAGCTCTTCATTTATTTAGTTCTTCTTTGATATCTTTCATCAGAGTTTTGTGGTTTTCCTCATAAAGGTCTTGTACATATTTTGCTAGAGTCATACCTAACTATGTCATTTTTTTAGAGTACTAATGTAAATGGTAGTGTTTTTAATTTCAAATTTTACTTGTTCATTGCTGGTATATAGGGAAGTGATTGACTTTTATATATTAATCTTGTATCCTGCAGCTTTGCTATAAACACTTATTAGTTCCAAGAGGTTTTTTTAATTGATTCTTTCAGATTTGCTACATAGACAATCAAGTCAACTGAGATCAAAGACAGTTTTATTTTTTTCTTCCCAATCTGTATACCTTTTATTTACTTTTCATGCCTTATTGCATTAGCAAGGACTTTCAGTATGATGTTGAAAAGCAGTTGTGGGAGAATACATCTTTGCCTTGTTCCTGATCTTAGCAGGAAAGCTTTGAGTTTCTCTTCATAAAGTATGATGTTAGCTATAGGTTTTTTTTTTTTGCTGAGGAATATTAGCGCTGAGCCAACATCTATTGCCAATCTTCCTCTTTTTGCTTGAGGAAGACTCACCCTGAGCTAACATCTGTGCCAATCTTCCTCTCTTTTGTATGTGGGGCATTGCCACAGCATGGCTGCCAACAAGTGGTATAGGTCCTCGCCTGGAACTGAACCCGGGCCCGTGAAGCAGAGTGCACCAAAATTAACCACTAGGCCATGGGGATGGCCCCATGGTAGATTTTTTATGGCTATTTTTTGTCAAATTGAGGAAGTTCCCCTTTATTCTTAAATTGCTGAGAGTTTTTATCATGAATGGGTTTTGGATTTTGTCAAATGTTTTTTCTGCATCTGTTGATGTGATCATGTGATATTTCTTCTTTAGCCCATTGATATGATGGATTACATTAATTGATTTTCAAATATTGAATAAGTCTTGCATACCTAGAATAAATTTCACTTGGTCATGGTGTATAAATCTTTTTATACATTGTTGGATTCAATTTGCTAATATATTTTGAGGATCTTTGCAACTATGTTTATGAGAGATATTGATCTGTAGTTTTCTTTGTCTTTGTCTGGTTTTCATATTAAGTAATGCTGGCCTCATACAGTGATTTAGGAAGTATTCCCTCTGCTTCTGTCTTATGGAAGAGATTGTAGAGAATTTATATTATTTCTTCCTTAAATGTTTTGTAGAATTCACCATTAAATCTATCTGGGCCACATTTTTTTAAATGAAAATTTTACTGAGATTTTTATAGATTCACATACAGGCACAAGAAATAATACAGAAAGATCCCATGTGCCCTTTATCCAGTTTCCCCCAATGATAACATCTTTCACTACTATAGTGCAATATCACAATCAAGATATTGACATTGATACAGTCCATCTATCTTACTCATAGTTCCAATTTGTGTGGGTGTATTTAGTTCTATACAATTGTATCACATGTGTAGGCTTGTTATCCACTACCACAGTTAAGATCCAAATAAATTCAGGTTTCTTTTTATTGTTTCTGCAGAAGTCTGGATACTGTAATACTAAGTGACAGAAACTCAGTGAGTAATTATCAACCCATTTTCTTAAGAGATTTCATATGTTACAACTCATAGGTGTTTTCTAGGATCTCTTTTGTTCTATTGTCCCTAGAACCAACCCCATAGGCCATTGCAAAGGACTATGGTTGATGGGCTTATTTCTGCATCAGAGTTGCTGAATTCGCATCTTGTTCTTGTCCTATACACATCACATTTTAACTTTTGGAAGTTAATGAGAGTGACACAACCTCCTTCCCCAGGTGAAATAACCCATCTACATTTCCAGGGCTGAGGAATGACACTTTACATCCATGACGGTCAACAGGATAAGTATCAGGTTCAACTTGACTTCTGAGATTCTAAGATATAATCACACAATTCATTGATGGTGTGGAGGAAAAAGTACCATATAATATAAGTTATTTATTCATTAAACAACTTTTGAGAGATGCTTATGCATCACCTTTGGTAGGAATACAAAGATGAATTGAACAAAGATTTTTGCTCTAAAAGAACATATGTACTAGCCAGGGAGATATGACATATAAATATAATTAGTCTTTTTTCCCACTACTTCATTTCCCAACCCTGTGCTCTAGCCAAACAAACTACCCATTCACTAGTCACCAAACTTCACATGGTTTCCCTGTCTCTGATTGGCCTCCTCTTGCTTCTCAGGGCCATTCCTTTACCAAAACCAAGTTCAAATGCAAACTCCTCCACAAAGACTTTCCTGATAGCTATACAAACAGTAAGGGATCTCTCTCCCCTCTAAAGTCCTTTCTATTCACTTTAAAATGTCGTATTCTGTTTGAGTTATTTATATCCATGTCTGAGCTCCCTGGTAGATATGAGCTCTGAAGGCAAGATCTATGCCTATGAAGCTGAGGATCCAATCGTGTTCCACCAAATGTAATCAACTGCAATAATATTTGGACAGAGCATGGTTAATTTTCATAGCAAGTGTTACTTCTATCTTCCCTTCTTCCTCTCCACATATGAAAATTAAAATGTGGTTGTGCTGTGAACATTTGATATGGACCTTAGAAAATACGAGCCAAGAGCACAGGACAGCATAATATTCTTATGTTTCTTTTCTAATATTTGTTTTAAATCCTAAGGCTTGCAAGCATTCCCAGACTTCCTGTGGCAAAGATCATCCTAGTTGCTAAGCAAATTCCCCTAAGGAAGAAAAGTATTGGGCAATATTCTGCTATGGAATGTCAGAGCTGGAAGGTAGCTTAGGGATTATTTAGTTCAATCAACTTGTTTTAAATATGGGGAAACTGAGGCTTGGAAGTGGGTGAGGCTTGTCCAAGGTCACAAGGTGATTCAGGGACCAAGATAGACCTAGAACATGGGTCTCTTGTTGGGTACTGCAATGTCTCTGTCTATATACAAGGCCAGGTTGCCAAGCTGACTCTGCCCAACACCCTGTCTGAAGATTCTGCCTGAAATGAGCCTAGACCATCATAAGCATTACAACAGGCCTTCCAGAAGCTTTGCTGAGCAGATCACTTGCCCAGCCTTACATGAAATTGAAGAACTCTGCAATGAGGGAAGTAGCTGGACACAATGGGTCACCAAGAGTCCCAAAAGAAGCACATGGTGATCAACACAATACTAAGCCCAAAGACAGCAGCCAGAGCTGGTATGGGACTATGTCTTCAGAGTGATGGACTCCTGGAGCTGGAGAAAACCTTGGAGATCATCTGGAAGAGAAAGCAGCACTGCAACATGAGGTAGGGGTCTTGTCTTCTAGAAACAACCCTGTTATTTACCTGCCGTGTAACATTAGGCAAGTTACTCCCCCATCTACGCATCTACGCCTCAGTTTCCCAGGGTATAAAATAAACAGGTTGGGTTAAAAGGTACTTTTCGAATCTGATACTTTTCTATTCTACAAAGCATCCCATTTCCCAGTTTGACAGGTGATGAAAAGGAGGCTTACAGAGGTTGAATAACTTGCCTAAGGTCACACAGTGTGTTGGTAGCACAGTGGTGACCAGAGCCCAGGCCAGCATTTTATCTACTGCCCCACACGGCTAGAATCATCCCTTCCAAGCTGCCTTGTGGTCTTGTGGTGAATTGTGCAAGTGCTGTCCCAAGGCTGTTGCAATTGCCCTCTTCTCTATCCCTTAGGACTGCTGGCAGCATGCAGAGGGTGCCAGAGAGAGGTCTGAGCAGTCTCTACCCTGGAAGTGGAGCAAGGATCAAATCAGCTCTTTCTTTCCTCTGTCTGGTAAAATGAAGCCAAAACCAAACTCCTTAACTTAGGGAGTAGAGATGCTGGAGAAGAGGTGCCCCTCATCCTCTGCTTATGAAGAGCCCCAGCACTACTCACACCTGGGTGTGAAGGCTCTTCTCCAGAGGTAGGTGGATCTCCTGCCTGAGTCTCTGCAGAATGAAGCCAGATGCTGAGTGAGAACCAGAACAAGGCACTTGACCCAGGAGAAGCACCACTGGGTCAAGGTGCAGAAAGACTCTATCCCCACGGCTCAAAGACTTACTTTCTGAGTGACTCTGAGTCACTTCAGATCCCAACTAGAAATGGAGCAGGGGATATGCAGAAGGAAAAAGAATTATGCTTTAAATCTAACATCGCCTTTGAGATTTACAGCTTCTCTTGGGGCCAGATACAGAAAGCATTTTCCTTACCTATTTCCTTTGCAATATAGTAGAAAAGCTGTTTTAAAAAGAGCAATTGAAGTGGACCAGCCCTGAATATCAGACATTGTTATTAGAAAATCTGATTGGTTTCTTATCTTAAAGGCACATATAACCTAAGTCTTTTATTTCTTCCTCAAGAGGAAGCCACATGGCTTCACAAACGCTCAAGCCAGGAGAACCCTTATTGGAAATCCTGCTTTTGATGTGACTTGCCCAGAGTTACAAGAAAGGCAGCAGCAGAGGCAAAAATTACATGCAGATTGCGGGTCTTCCAGTTCCCTTTCCTTGTTGTTGAAGGAACATAATGGAAGAAAGGAAGCGGGTCTCCAGAGAGATATAATGGTTATTCCTAAGCCTTCTTAAAAATAAGCTTCAGATAATCAGAAGTTCGAGGTCAGAGGATAACTTAAGGCCATTAGAAGTTGGCCAAATTGGACTCAGGTCCTCTAGAGAATTCTGTCCTTTTGGCAATCAGATACAGGGATGAACGCCAAGCCAGGCCTGCGATTTGGGCACAGCTCCAGGCTCCAGCCCCCTCTGAGCCTGGGCTTCAATATGCACAAGGACTGCAGCAGCAAGCAGGAGCCATTCCTGAACATACGCTTTTAATCAGAAGTGCTGGGACCTGGATGGGACCTTGGGTATGATTTAATTCCTCTCACTTTGCAGATGTAGAAATCAAAGGCCAGACTGGAGGATGGGACATGGCACGCTTGCACAAGGTCACTTGGCAATTTAGGAAACATCACGGTAGGGTGGAAAGGGGTAGCTTTGGGTGGTAATAACCTAGTTCCAAATCCCAGCTCTGCCACTTATTAGCTAAGAAACCCCAGGTAAGTCACTTGAGCTCCCTGAGTATCAATGTTCTAATCCATAAAATGGGGGGGGGACCATAATTACATTGCCTAAATTACAGGATTTTTATGATAATTAAAGGAGATGAAAAATATCAAAGTGATTTGTAAACAGGAAGTCATTATTCATACTTTAATGTTAGTATTAAATTATAATAAAACACAATCTAATAACAACAACAGTGCACACTTTTCTGAACGCCTACCACATGTCAAATCCTTCACATACAGCATTTCTTTTGATTCCTGCAAAGACCCAAGAAAGACTCTCACCAATAACCATATACTTGGGGCAGGGTTTAAACCAGGTCTTATACACAGCAGGATTTAAACACGATCTCTCACACACTACCTTCAACTCTACAGTCCAGAAGCCTGGGCCTGGCGTTCCGTTCCCAGGCCACACTTGCTTCCCCCTTCTCTCACGCACCCCCTTTCCATTGAATGGGTGGCTCTTGGCTGTTGAGAGCAGGGCACTCTCCTCATGTTTGTTTGCCCGAGGAGATATCGCAGTACTTTGCACAAGGTAAATATCAGTTAAAAGTAAATAAATAAATATAAAGTAGGGGCTGGCCTCGTAGTGTAGTGGTTAAGTTTAGCACAGTCCACTTCAGTGGCTGGGGTTCGCGGGTTCAGTTCCCAGGCATGGACCTACACCACTCGTCAGTCATGCTGTGGTGGTGACCTACATACAAAATAGAGGAAGATTGGCATGGATGTTAGTTCAGGGCTAATCTTCCTCAAGCAGAAAGAGGAAGATTGGCAACAGATGTTAGCTCAGGGTGAATCTTCTTCAGTAAAATACATATGTGTGTATATATATATAAAATAAAGAGCAACCTGATAGATAAATTAATATTTCTTCTTTAAAAATAGCTTCATTGACGGTTAATTGAGTGGGAAAGGATCTTTGCTTTCTATTCAGAATCCACCAACTTTCAGCTAAGCCAAGGGGAGGATAAGGATGTTCCAAGATAACTAAACCCTGTAGAAAACCTGAGCTTGTAAACGTTTTCAAACGAGAAGTTGAGTCTATAAGATATAATCTGGAACTTTGTAAA